>NC_140191.1:20399006-20559006 GCF_965226575.1 Pagrus pagrus | reverse complement strand
GTTGTGTGTTTGTCATATTTTGCCATATAATCTTACTGTATGCCTGCGTGCCATAACATATCTTGCTCTACTACTATTTGGGAGGTACTGTGCATTTGCAACATAATCATTATGCTGTCTACATCTTACATTTCCATGTCCAGAGCAATCACCATCACAGTCATCTCCTCTCTCACAGTACATCTGATGGATCCAAAATGCCACTTAGCAATTTAGTATGTGGCATGTTTGGGGGTGCCAGAACTAATACAACCCGCTGTACCTTTTGTGTTTCACAGAAAATGGCTGCAGCTGTACCAGAGGGAGGAACTGGCAACAGCTGAGACGGATAAATGAAAGGTGAGCAGAAAGACGTCAGAAAAAGCTCTCCAGGTAAATGTCAAGGAGGCTCAAATCCAACTGCTCATAACTCTGCATAGATAAGATTCATCCGTGGCTCTCCACAGCAATCCCATAGCTCACAGGGCCTCTCTTTCGCTATGATATGGGGCACTTCACCTCACTGCTTCTCTCTTTTTTTATCATGGTTATTCCATACCCTTTAGGCAGGATTGCACGACTGAAGAGTGGATGAGTCATGGAATAATTCTGGGCTGAAGCACCGTTAAATTATTAGATACTCTGGAGTAGCAGCTCTCCTACCAGGAATATTCAGCATGTGCTCATATGCTAAAGGCGTGCTAATAGAAATACAGCAGAGAGGGTCACCCAAGGACATGATATCTCACTTAGTTACTACACACACACACACGCACATATATATATACACAGTCTACTGAACATATACTGTATATACCTGGTATACTCTTAGCTCCTTGGAAAAAAAATAAGAACAATAATAACAACACCAACAACAATAATAATAGAAAATTGAAAAATAATAATAAAGTTGTGCATTGTTTTTTGTAAGTGAAGGATAAACATAAGAGTGAGTCACAAAGTACAAAGCACACATGCAGAAAAAGTTTTATGCCCCATGACTGATAATAAATAAACACTTGGGAGCTGGTAAGCAAAAAGCTAATATGCCTGGCACTGGCACTGTCAACACATCTGGTTGTTATTGCAGAACTACACAGAAGCCAAAAAACTAAAACTAAAACAAAAAATCTAAATATTCTTTTAACTCTTGTGTGGTGTTGTTCATATTTTTGTTATTTGTTTTTTTGTTTGTGGGTCTGGTGGACCCGCTGCATTTTTGGGTTTTTAATTCAACACAGTGTGTGGTCATTGAAAATGTGTTCCGATATATGTTCTTCACAGAAAATGAGCCAAGGCCAATGAGTCTGAATTTGAAAAAATAATGAATCGCATCATTTTTCTTTTGATAAAAAATGAAAACGGGTCCCACAGACCCGAAAAACATACAAGGGTTAACATATATTCATAAATAAGAATAATAAAAAAAATAGCCCCAGGATACACCTGACTGGAACCTTTACTCTAAAAAAGTTGATGGTACAATTATTAGGTTAAACTATTCTCTATTTCTGGGCTAAGCCCCCAATTTTTCAAGATCCTAACAACACCTCTGCTCAGGTACCAAAGGATTTGACCCATCAGCTGTGAAGCAAATATATGTTATTTTTGTCTTTGTCACTGAAAATGGGCATTGGCAAGATAAAAAAAAAAAAGGAGAAAAGAAAAAGTTGATTAACACTGGACTTGTTGTCTGCTCTCATGGTGCTGGGATGAATACGTTCAAAGCAGTGGTTTTACTGTAAGTTAAATATTCACTCTGTGTTGATGTTGCTTCACGTAACCCGCTATTTTACTTCACTGCAATTTTCGTCTTCAGAAGTGAGGGCCACGGTGGCTGCACAGACTTTATTTTATTTTTATTCTTTCATTAATTTCTCTATGACAGCTACTGAGATTGAAAGTGGGTGTGTAGTACTGCGAACCACTTTAGGGACAGGAACAAATGAGGAGATAATGAAAGAAGTGAGCCTGGGGAGAAAACCAAAACAGAGTCAATGAGTTTGTTCTAATTTCTCCTTAGCTCAGCAGTTCCTGGCGTCTTGAGTTCGACTTGATTCAACATGAGGATAAATGTCAAAATGCAGGGATTTTTACTGTAATAAGCACAAGTACACACAGAGGCATGCGCATGAGTAGAAACGCATATTGTGCAGGTAAGCTGGAGTGCACGCACACACACACACACACACACACACACACACATTGTAAGCTCTTAAGCCTTCGTTATTGGCTGACATACCAAAGAAGTGTCTCCAGTTTGAAAGCTGAAGGTAACTGTTTTACAGAGAAAATACCTCTCATGAAAACTGGTAACGTGATACACATTTGATTAAAACAATTCCAATGTAATGACCCACAAGCTCTACATAACAGATTGCACTGCACAACACTGAACTCTGTATCCAGTTGTATTTCATTGTAATGTATTTTGTATGGCACTTGACCAAAGTGAGATCTCAATCATTCACACAGACGTGTGTTATTGTTATTGTTGCTGACATCTACATGTTGACACATTGTCAGCAGGAAAAGAGAGAGAGACAGAGAGACAGAGAAATAGAGAGCGCTTTGGCAGCTCTGTTGCGTGTGGAAAAGAAAAAAAAAAAACTCTACTGGACGTGGAGTCGGCTCAGCACAAGGAACTGGCCAATTATTTCTGAAATGGCAGGGGAGTTTTTGAAATGTGAGAATGTTTCCCTGGATATATACCGCAGACAGCGAATAAATGACAAGCACATAAACAAGACGTTGGAGTGATGACTTTTTCCCCCCTTCCCTTCCCCTTCACACAATAGACAGAATAGTGTTTCTGATATCAAAATTATTGACTCAAAAGATCCGACTGTTCAGTAAAAAGCATTCAGCGTGTGTGCGTGCTTAAGCCTCGGCGTGTTTGCTTGCGTGCGCACACGCAGATTGCGTTCACTTGATGCAGCGATTCAAAGGTTGGCCTGTGTATCATAAACCTGTGCTGTTTGACATTTGATTAAATAGCATTACTGCCAATCAGCAGAGCAAGATGCCGAGCGGCGGGTCACACGGGTTGTGGATTCTTTGCCTTGCTGTTGACAGGCCGCGCATTATAAATCCAAATAAAAATGTTTACAAGTGTGTCTCTCTGCAGTTTATATCCACAATCAACATAGATGTACATGATATAATGTGTCACAACCTGCTCATTCTTTACGATATGTCAATCACATGCAGGGTGTTCTCGATGGGTTACACTCCAACGCAAAAGGATGTTTTCCAGAGTGCAAAATATTAGATGTTCATACAACACAGGTTGCAAAAACACTGAGATGCTGTGCAAAACATAAATAAAATAGAGTGTGATCATTTGCTTTTTTTTTGACATACACTCAATTCAAAATGGTATGACAACAGCATGATTGGGTATGTAGGAGGCATAATCGAAAGGCTCAGTCATTCACAAGCGACCGTTGTGCATCATCTCTTACACATTTCCCTAAAATATAGCTCAACGTGTTGAGAAGTGTTGATAATTTATCACAAATTGCAGGCTTCCAATCATAAGTTATGAAAGTAATTTACACTTAACACTTTTCTTTCTATTATACAGGCACCCAGTGGTTTCCATTTGTTTTTGCACTATTTTTTTTCAAAGTAAGCACAGACTTCTGCATTGAACTACATTACCACGCAATAATCACCCATTTCTAACAAGACATATTTAAACAATGACACGCTCATGTGTATTGTATAAGTAAAACTACACTAAATGCATAAAAATAGAGCACAGTGATAGCTACATATACACACACATACGCCTGTGTTCATAGGCAGTAACACATTTCCTGCGGTGTGGCTGTTAAAACAGTGGTCGAGGCTTAATGAATGTAAAAAAAAAGGTTTCTAAATGCACAAACTTATGTTAGACAGAAACACGATACACAGAACCCATGTAGATGCTGTCAGAACATGTGGAGTCAAAGCAAAACTACCCTGTTAAAGATGTCTCTTTCTGTATTTGACAAGCCAAGCATCATCATACACATTTTTACATTCTCAAATGACTGCTCATCAAATATTTAACCTGACTTCTTGGCCAACTGTTTCAGAAAGAGATTAATCCTACTCTCCCTTTAATTATTGGCTGTTCCATCAAAACACAAGAGTCAGGTATCACACGCAAAACAGCCCAGCGGTATTTATTTGTTTTCGGGTCAAGCTTCTTCCACAATAAGAGGTTGACCCCTGACCCCTCTCTCCATTAATCAATGTAGAGATGAATACATAAGTGGGAGATGTGGCAGCTGGCCTTCCAACAAGCTGTCTACAACTGTCCAAACCACTTCAGAGTCGTTTGCAAAGGAGAGGCCTATAGATCAGCCAAATGGAGTTTGAAACCTAAAGAGTGACCAGGGGATTGGAGAGAAGAGGAGAGGAGCACGACAATCTGCTTCTGGTGTGGGGGGTCCGGGGGAGCGGGAGAGGAGGGAGAAACAGTACTGGAATATTGCAAAGAGGAGAGGATGTGTAACAAGTAATCAGACAAGTAATCAGATACTGGATATTATGTCGCTGTGGGTGGTCTGGCGAGGCCAACAGGCACGGACGGACAGGCCGACAGACAGGACTTTAAGGAAGAAGCAGGGGAGGGTGAGGATGGTGGTCTCCAAAGTGAGGAAGAGTAGGAGAAAGCTTTAAAGGGGGAGCTGAGAAGGAAAATGTGATGGCGACAATCTGTTCTCTTGGGTGTCTCTGTAAATATGCTTCGACCAGATCGCCCGTCAGTATCTTGCAACAAAAGCAAACAAAAGATGAAGAGGAGTCAGATTTGACCGTGTGAGGAGGGAGAATTTAAAAATAAAAATAAATAAAAACACACGTTCCATTAAAACATATTTTTCACACAGTTGCTGAATGGCTACAGATCGCTACAAGGATCCTGGTGAAATAACAGTAGTAGATGTAGAGAACAATGGATGAATGGACAAAAGAAAGAAGGAACGAGAAGAGAGGGATGGAGCAGACAGAGGAGAGGGAGTGCGCTCTACTCTTTCCATTATTGATTATGAGCTGAGCCCACTAGAGGCACCAGATGTCAAGCAGACAGTTTAAGTTTCCACCGGCCTGTTTAAAGCTGCCAAAAGTCATCTCCCTCTCTCATGTTCGCTGTGATTTCACCTCCTGTTTACTACAAAATCTCACATTTTCCGTTTTTATGGTGGATCTGCTTTATTTAAAGGGGCAGTCCAGCAATTTCATATTGTACCTGGGCAATGTTGGGAAGCTTTGAAGAGACACATTTTCAAAAGAAAGGTCAAGACTAATGCAGCAAAGACATCCTGGCTTGTAATCCCTAGGATAGGTCAAGCTCCAAATACCCCATAGGGCAAAACAATAGAACCTTTCATTTAACCCTGTCTCCATAATTTTCTTTTATATACAACTAATTTGCAACAGCAAATGTGTTTTGAAGGAAACACAGCTCTAACCCCTATACACCCTAACCCTAATACTTCCCTGTTGTGTAAATCGTTTCATATTTCAAACTGCATGTCCTAAATGCAGGATTTCTGTTAAAAAAAATTGCTAAAACTGAGAGTACCTTGATGATGTCATCAGGGTCAGTTTCTCTAACTTTTAGAGCCCCTGTAGACATTGCAGTAACTGTTTTTAACAGAGTAGTGCCCCCTACGAAGAGTAAATTGATCTTTATATTGAAAATTGGCTGATTGCCCCTTAAATGTCTGTTCACCACTGTCCCCATTTCACATGCTCTCTTTTTCTCTCTTCCCCTCCTTCTCTGTCTCCCAGCCACCATTGTTTCTAAGGACCAAATTGATTTAGGGCTAATGACTTCTGGGGTACAGTGATCCTCAGCACATCATAATTGACAGAACAGTGAAGGAATGGGGTGAAAGGATGTCTGGATGCATGTGTTTCTGTGCACATGTAGATCCATGCACTTTTTTGTTTTTTAGAGTGAGAGAGTGTCTGTGTGTGTGTTCTCTGTAGTATCTCCGGGACACATCGGGATCGTCCCAGTGCCCTGATCATGAACAAATGAAACAGTAACGCTGTGGATGGGAAACATAATTCTATTTGAAGAGAAAATCAATTCAACACAAAAAACGCAGGTCTCCTACCCACCATGGTTGTATATGAAGTCATCTTCCTAGTGTGTGTGTGTGTGTGTGTTTGTGTGTGTGTGTGTGTGGTGTTGTCGTAGTTGCTGTTGTTACTTTACACTGTTGTTTTATATCTTTTTCAGTGATAGTGGGACGGGCATGTCTCTCTTTCATTTTACTCTGCCTGTCTTCAGCCGGAAGTGTGCGACATAGAATAAAGCTGACTATCAGTATGAGACTGAGCAGGGTAATCCAAGTGTTTGACTTGACCACCTGTTTTGCTGCACAACACGTACTCCACTATACTCCCTGCACTGGCACTGAATATGCCACTGAACTTAAGCTGTTCATGCAGAATAGTATACTGTGTGAACATTATCACTGAAATGTCATTTTTACCTCTTTACTTTATGGAAAGCACTTTGACTCCAGACCTCTAACCAAGCCCGCTTCTAAAACCTGCAGAAATCAGAAATTCAAATCACTTTTACAGCTGAGGGTCAAAATAGCAGCATCAAGGATGCGACAAGACAACAGCAACATCGAATCACACCACAAAAGCAGCAGTGAGTACAAAAACACATGTCATGATACATGGCGTGGACAAGGCAACAACATTTGGGCATGTGTGAGGCAACCACAGCTGCCAGTGACCACTTCTGTTATTTTGCATTTTAATTAATTTAAAGATACAAGTGTCTGAAGTTTAACTACGTAACATAGTTGAACAGGACTTGATTTTCTGACAGAGGACACTTTGAACTGAAGCCATCTGTGTGACCTGAGGTTATGATTATGGCTGCAGTTACTTAAAGTGCACAGACACAATACAATTACATAACAGTATGGCAAAGAACACCTAATAAGGAATAAACATATTTACATGAATTAGCAGCAGCTAATATGTATTTATTTATTTGTTTGTTTGTTTGTTATTACAGCCAACCAAATGTAATTTAAGTGTGTAAAACATAAACATATTGGATGAGCTTCATGCCATACGCTCTTATTCTGAATTTCCTAAAGTTTGAACATGAATCCCTAATTAGGTTCAGTTCTATTAAACTTAATTCACTTGACTCAAGTTCAACACATTAGTCTTTACTGGAATAAAAGTAGATGTCATTTGTAAGTATCGTGAGAGTAACACAGTCTTTTGTTTCTTTTCTGTCTGTGGTCTCATTGAGTTTGAAGTGAAACAGTGAGTGAGGTTAAAGTGCTAACTTTCAGCTTTGCTTCAGAGCGTTCACACTCATACTGAGTGACAGTGTGGGAATTTATACACACAGTTCCTCAGTTCTGAACGTGGCAGCAGGAGAATTAAACCACCTACTACAGAGATGAATAAGCTGTTATTAAAGTTGAAAGTCAGCACTTTAACCTCATGGAAGTGTTTTATATTAGATTCAATGTACATGGTTTAAAAAAAAGTCCAAATACTTACACACTGCACTGTATTTCAGAAAAGAAGCCTATCTAAACACACACACACACATGTACTACTCACACACACTTAATCAGACAAGAGAGGAAGATTATTTTCAAACTTCACCTCGCTCTTCTCTCTCTTCTGTCACTCTATTGATTTCCTGACACAGGAATGAGAGGGGAGCATGCGACCTATTAAAGACCAGTGTCTGGTGTCTTAAAGGTTAACTAATCAACAGTAATGGAAAAGAGTCAGACACTTTTACCTCACCACACACACACACACACACACACCCAGAACACACAAACATGTGTGCATCATGCTAAACTTCTCATACAGTAATGTACCACTCTCAACGTGTGTGTTTGTGTGTGTGAAATGGAAATGAAAACCGCTTTTTGTCATGCTTTAAAATTGCAAAAACCACATGTAGGTCGAACGGACATGAGGAAAACAATGTGAGTGTGTGTGTGGATTTATTCGTACGACCGCATATGCGAGCATGTGTGTTTCATTGGACGCGTGGGTGGTATTAAATCACATTTAGTTTTGCATGGTGCAGTTGTGATGTCCAGGCCCGTGTTTAAATGTCGCAGCATTGATAAGGTGTGACTGGGCCCAGTCAACTGTTAAGCTTTTGATGTCGCATTATAGACTGTTTAGTTCTGCGTTAATGGGCTGCTGCACAGGAGAATGTTACATTTACATCAGTCAATGTATACCTCAACTAGGACATGCAGGATATATGTTTTTCTTTTCTTTTTTTCATTTTTCATTTATTATTTTGCTCTACGGAGTCTTTGCATCAATAGAACACATTTATTTTTATGATAATTATTTGACATTTTGTGAGATAATATGAAGAACAGGCGACATACAGTATATCCTGTCAGATTTACTTTGGGTAATGTCATTGTAATATTAACTGTATGTGATTTTCCTCGCCATCGTTTTCTGTCCTCTGTAGGGTTTCTGCTGCCAGTCATGAATCTTATTTTCCCTCATTTGAGCTCCACGCCTCTGACATTTACGGTTACGACACGCTTGTGTATCTGTGGCTGGCGTCTGTGCTGCTACAGCTCATGAGGTGTCTGGCTCTTTTATTTTCCTGATTTTGAGCAGCAAGGTTGCAATACTTGAAGAAACCAGGAGGTGGCAGCTCTTATACTGTTTCCACAAGCTCCTGACCCCACTACTGGGGAAGCTTACAGCATCAGCAACATCACACTAACCTTACTGTTTATAAAAATACACAAAAAGAGAGAAGAAACAAAAGGAATTTATTAGAATTTGGGGGTAAAAAAAAAAAAAAAACTAATGAAGAAATGAAAATATTCATTGTTTTACTAAATTGCATTGAAAGCTAAACTCTAAAATACAAAGACAATGATTTATTTGAATTGATTTTAAACATCATTAATTCCGCCATTTCTCTCACTTCCCTTATTTATTTTTTCTTATGGCACATCCTTTTCCGAAGTGACTGACCTGACTTTCAAAGCGAGCGCCATCATTATTCTGAAGTGTTCTGCAGTGACCGGCTCGCGGGCACATAAAGGAACAATCAGCTCTCGCCCGTCCAAATACATGTTTTAGTTACATTAGGAATTGAGAACGTTCCCAGGGGGCGTTTTGTGTCCATTTAGTCCCCCTTTCTTCCTCTGTGAGAGGTCACACACCCACACGGCCAGTTTACATTTCCTCTGTCACAAAAGCAATACACTGCAATTTCCCTGCACCAAATACCCCCTCTGGTCACTACCAACACAATGACCTTTTCTTTCTGTCTTCCCCTCTCCCCCCTCACTTCTTTCTTTCTCCCGTGTGTGATTTAAACACTGACAATCCATCTTCAAATAAATATACACACTTATATGTTTTATTTTTCCTCACCTCCCAATCCCCTCTATCCATACAGGAATGGAGGATAATCCTCCTGAAAGAAACATAGAGGGGTTAGAAACACGAGGAGGAGAGTGTGCATCCGGAAAGCCAAACAGGAGGAATTCATCGCTGACCTGCAGCAGCAGCAGCGGCGGCGGCAGCAGCGTGGACGGGCAACAGGAGCTATTCCCCCATGACTTCACCCTCTCCTTTCCACACTTCTCCTCTCCTCCCACCTTTTCAACCCTTTTTCTCTATCTTCCCCTGGGTGCCTCCTTGCCTTTCCATATCCACCCTCCACCTCCTCTTCCCCTTCTCTTTTTTTTCTCCACTCCGATCTTCTTTTTCCTCTCCCCTCTCTCCACCTTACTTCACTTCACTCCTCAGCTCCGTCCCTCTGCAGCCTGCTTGTCTTTTCTTTTAGTTTTTCACCACTTTTGCTTTCTCTTTCTCTTCTCCCTCCTCTGCGTCTGGTGGCCATTTCTTTCTTTTCCCTTTCTCCCCATCTGGCCTTTCTCCTCCCTCTTACTTCACTCCTTCCCTCCATCATCCCCCCCTCAACCCTGCGCCTCCACCCTCATCCACCACACACACACACACACACACACACACACACACACACACACACACGCACAGTGCACTGTTCCCTCTCTTACCCTCTCTCAGACTAACACAGGGTCTTTCCGGCCCACTGCCTCTCCTGTTCAAATGTAACAATGCTCAGCGTGATTTGATGATGGCCTCAGTTCACTGTGTGTGTCTGCCCATGTGTGTGTGTGTGTGTTTGTATGTGTGCACTGTTTGTGTGTGTTTGTTCAACTCCTATATCCAAACCCCTCCACTGTAGAATCTAGCTCACATCTCATCAGATAGTATCTATCTGTGTTTGAATCGTCATGTAGAAAACAAAACACATAACTGAGATATTGTTTTACAAATGAATTAACACACAAACTGATAAATGAAAATAAACATTAGTTGATGTAAACACAGTGTAACTTATAAGGGAACATTTACTTACATTTAGCTTTTTTTCCATATTTGTTCCTTCTATCTTTTCTTCATCTCTCTCTCTCTCTCTTTCTGTTATCTGTATCCTGTATCCCTTAACGCAATTTCATGTGTAGTTGTTTTATAACACATTGTACATTTTCTGTTACCTACTCTCACTGTTTGGTCCCATCTGTAAGTCTTTTTTCCCCCTCAGTTTCTCTTTCTTCACTCACCCTTGTTATTTTTCTGTCAGTACTTCTGTTTTTTTGTTTGTTTTTTTTTCATTATCATCGCAATAACTGGCCTTTTTATTAGGGACATTATCTGATTATCTGCGCCAATATTCAGCATTTTTACAATTATAGGTATCAGTGATTTTTCTGTCAAATGTGCGGCTTCGGCTCTGATGCAACATCCTGTCACACAATGCCCAGCCCACAACAGTATCTGATTGGTAACACGTCACAATCGATACCCTACAATCACTAAATAATATAAATCTGCAAAGCAACTAAATGTATCAAATGTGTAATGTGTGTGTAGTGGAGAGGAAGTATAAAGTAGCAGAAAAAGGAAATACTCAAGTAAAGTACCTCAAAATTGTACTTGAGAACAATACTTGAGTGCATTGTACTTGGGTCCATCCCAACACTTGTCGGTCTGAAGTTTGACACAAAGATTTTCATGTTTACTGTAAATGTATGTCAGTTATCGGCCTCCTTGATTTCTAATAATCGGTATCAGCTCAGACAAAAGCCATATCAGGCTTAACTTGTCCATCTCTCTTTATATCACAACTCAGATCATTTTCTTTTCTCTGTCTCTGTTTCTTGATCTTCTGAAAAGTTACTTAAATCTTTTCTTCCCTCTTTTTGATTTTCACCTCTCCGGATTTGGTACTACACATCCCTCATTATTGCACAAATATGCAACATGGTTTAATGTAGGTGTGTGTTGTCTTTATGTGATTTGATTTGTGTGTTTGTCTTAATGTAGTTGTGAATGTTTTATGTAAATGTCCGTCAACCACAAATCAATGCAATATAAGACAGAAACCAGCTACAACAAACTCCTTTACGGAAGTGCAACTTGTATCACAGACAAAGAAAGTAAACTTTGATAACAGCATTGTGTGTGTTTGTCTGCGTATGTGAGTGTGTGTGCAGGTGTTGGCTCTCCTCTCTATGCAAGCGCAGGCATTAAAACACATCAGGAGGCGGGGGGATATTGACTAGGCCGTGTCTCCCTCACACTCGTGTTTGGTCGGCAGGCAATCTACCAACCGTCAATCACGGGGAGGCGACCCAAGTTGGGAACCATCAAACAGCCTGACTTCTGGTGTCAGTGCTGAGGGGGATCTATTTCAGCGTGACACGCCATCAGCGGCAAATCTAAAGAGGGCTCCATTGTCAGAGCGGGGGGGAAACACACAAGGATACACATATTCATGAATGAGCACCTACATGTGCGCACACATGCATGCACTGTGCACTCAGCCTGATAGAATATTTACATTATACTTTATCAAATTATATATTTTTTTCCTTCTAAATAATAGTATATGCATGAATTGTGAGAGTGGGCTCAGTTTCTATAAAGGATCTATTTTCATTGAATTTACCTTGAAGGATTTAGACAACACTTGCTACATGTTAATTTTCAGTAAATTTCCACAGTGTAAAACCACCACATCATAGCATTTTTATGATTATTTATAGATTTTGATCATATAAAATGAATATTTTACCCACCATCACCACAATTAAGTGACATTAGTCTATAAAAAAAATTAAAAATCTATTTGTTGTTCTCTTTACCGGTGTTCTTAGATTGCTTAGAATGAGACAATAATAAAGCATTGATGCCCTGAAGGGCTTATGATCATTTAAAATCGATTGATAGAAAATTACTTTCCCCAGCAGTGATAAAGCTTTGCACTTCGCCTAACCTTTGAACTCTTGCCACCATTGCCCCCGGCTCTTCGGCAGCCACGGAAGGTAAAGTTCAACATGACATTCAGGCGCGTTTAAGTGCTCTCATGCTTTGAATACAATTAAAACGTTGCACCGTTTTCTTTTCCACGAGAGTGACTGATCGAACCTCATGGGAGTAGAGTTAATAATGTTATAATTTACAGTGAAACAGCAGGTGTTGATTATTGGTACATTTTGTTGTTTCAACATGTTTAATTAAACCTTAAAGGTGCACTACGTAGTTTCAGAGAAGGAATTTTAATCAGAATAGAAAGATCTTCATTGACTGATTTTTTTATGTCTACACAAACTAAATAAACAAACTCTCTTTGTTTTCATGACTGAATAAACTGAATAAGAAAACTGACCTTAAAGGACAACACAGTTTTACTTTGTTTATATGTGGCGGACCCTGCCACCTTTCTAGCTTCAAACAGTGTTCTGGACCTTATTTTCCTCTGAGAACAGCTTGTTTATTCAGTTATAAAACATATATATTTCTGAGTTTGTATTATTACCTCATTAACATTGTAAATATTCAAAACCTGAGTTTGAATTTTTTCTCCAAAAACAACATAGTGCGCCCCTTTAAGAGCATATTAACCTATGCAGTTTTGCAGCAGGAACATATTCGTCTGTATAAACTCCTTCCATGAGTTATTAACTACCTTTAACACCTCTGCCTCATATGAATTCTTCAGACGCCACCGCTCTCAAGCCCTTACACCAAAGTCATCTGGATACTTAAACACTGCTCCCAAATTAACTAACGACATGTCTTGCCAGCTTAAGCAAAGCATATTGATCCTAATTTAAATGTACAGCTATATGCATATTGATTATCTGGAAACCATTATCACAACGATTGAGCGAGCAGAGGCATATCTTATTGTTAATTATTTCTTAGACATAGGTTGGGCCAGACAGTAAAGTGCTTTAATAATTAGGCAAGAAAAAAGAGATAAATGAATATTGTTTATGAGGCATGAAGCTTAAAGTGTGTGCTTAGAGAGTCCTCGCCGGGGATTTGTCATTTGTGGTTTGTACGTACGAGGCACTAAACAGTGAGAGGGAGAGGGAGAGAGAGAGAGAGAGGCTGAATTCCTAACTTATAACTCGCTGAAGTACTGCAGACCACCATCGTTGGAAAGCGTCTCCGATGGGGCCAGAAAGTGATTCACAGCTGCCATCAATCTCATTCTTATCTCTCAAAACACATCCTTCTTCTTTGCCTTAAAGACTTCCTCTCCCCACCAACATGGAGGATGAGAAATTAGACAAAATTAAGACGTTAGAAATATATTGCGCAACATTCATATGAGACCAAAAAATAGCTGGCTGCATGCTCGATACCGCAGTAAATGAGCAAAGCCTCCATCAGGAGTGAATGTTGACAGAATGAGACATTGTACTTTTGAGCCATGAAATTACAGGCTGGTAAGCCCAAGGCAGTCGCCAGGTGTGACTGATGCAATCGGGGGCCTGCTTGGACAAACGCGGCAGCCGCACACCAGCATTCCTACTTGTCAATCACGTTATAGATCTCCGGGATATAACTCATCACAAGCACCAACGATGAAGGGAGTTAATTGATGAATATGTGTACGTAAGTGCCTCGAACCAAATCAAGTAAATGGAGAAAAAAGTTGCAGAAAGGTAGGTATAGCCGCCACGTGACTATGTAGTGTAGGTCACATTCAAATTCATGGCAGTCGCAACTATTGTGGATACTTTTGTATTACTTGATTGATTTTTTCTTCAGCTGCACTGTTCTTGAGAATAGATTCACAACAGACACACAACTGGGGACTTCTATAATGGCTGCGACTGTAATCCTTTTGGGTGCACAGTGGTTTGGCCCTTTATGTAGTCTTATGTACTTGTATTGGCTTGGCCTCTGCGCTACGCTGACAATTACAGAGAGAAGTTGATGAAGTGAATTATAAATACTGTAACCCCTAAAGAGAAGATGAAACCAGAATCTATAGCCCTTACCTTGCTTCTAATAATATAATTCTTGAGAGCGAGCCTGGTGTTCACGAATGTGATTCCTGCTAATTGCGACTTAATTCCATTGAGCAGGTTCTATTTTAAGCCTTTAACAGAGGGTGGTCTCAGTGGAGAGGTAGCTGTGCTCCTCTCTACTGTACTGTGACAATTACAGTGAATCAAAGCCACAGTGTGGGGCCCTTTAAACTTCTCCCTCCCTGGTTCCCACACCTGTCCTCAGGGCACCAAGATTTATGTTTCTGTCCTGCCGATGGACCTCTGTGGCCCTCACTTACAATACTACTGTCTCCTCCTATGTGCTGTATGCTCGTGGGTGTGTGTGAGAATGAATGTGTGTGGGTATGTGAATGCTTGTAACACAACTGGAGGTCCCATATCGGGACGGTTAAACTTTTCAATTGGCGAACAGTGAACTCTGTGGTCTAACTAACAATGTACAACTCTCTTCTTCTTTTGGGAGCTTTCGGTCCCCTGGTCAATTGAATTGTTGTTATTATTACTGTAAATTAGCTTGTTTTCTTTAGAGATGACGCACACGTGTGGGTTTGTGAGATTAAGTTTGACCCAGACTGCACAGTTGGGAATGAGACTCAAACATTTCTTTCTTGCAAAACTTTCTTACAAATTGGACCTTTAATGAGAAGTGATGTGATGATGAAATAAGCATCTGTAAAAAAAATAATTTGCAAAAATGAGGAAGACTTGCCAATAGATTGTACTTCTGATGAAATCCAAATGGTGAAATTTCTGACATGTTTGAAAATCATATCAAGAAACATTCAGGGTATCTTGCACAAAAGTGATTTTATGTAGATCAATGTCAACGTAAGTGTGCAACCGAAATAACTCAAACTGTTGGATGTGGGTCTTAAATCACCAGGCACAGGCATTCTATGCACATGCCAAGAGCCTCCTTGCCACTAGGGGGCCCATTGCGAGGGGGAAAAAAAGTAAACTGCCTGCGTTAAAGGTTAAAGGTTTGACATATATATATTTTTTAATATTTCAAAAACTTCATTTCAATGTGCATATATTTATGTATTCATTTTTTAAACATGCACAGTGTTAGCTATACTTTTCCTATACTGTAAATACATGACTAACCAATATAACCAGAAGATAAGCTAAAATATTTCTCTAATCACGTGCCATTTCAGTCATTTTGTTTTTTTAACAGATATCAAAATGTTTGTGTAGAGAGGCCAGAAAAAAACAGCCTGCATAGTGTGATATTTACATTTAATCCGGCCCTGCACCCTTCCTTTACACAAATCTGTGTTCAAACGTGGCTACCGTCCTCTTCGGTCTTCGGTAGAAAGGAACACAGTGGCCACCGTAGTGTGTTCTCCAAATGCCACCAACAATTAGAGTCATGTCCTCTGCGAGCTTCTGTGACACTCTCCTGATGGCGATAATATGCCGTCCTCATAAATATGATGGGCTCTTAAAGGACCCACAGGACGCTGCTTAAACCCATCTGAAATATGCATAATGTTCCCCCGTCTCTCCTACAGTGGGAAGTGAGATAGGAGAGTCATGTCCTATATTATATCGTGCCACTTGCTCATTTAGGCTCACATACTGTGCAGCATGAATCTGATGTAAATCAATGGCTTTGACTGTGCTTTTTTCTCCAAATTAAATACAACAAAGAGCAATTTACTTTACTACTTAATGCTTTGAAAAGTATCATTCCAGCTAAACCATCACTGAAGAAGATAATATAGATGAACTAGAGGAAACATTAAGCCAAGAAGTGGCAAAAATAAAATGTTGTTGCATAAACAGTTTGGCCTACTGTACAAAACATCAGCAGACCAAACTGATCTCCAATATTTCCAATGACGGGAGAGTGAATTAAGCTCCACTGCTCATCAAAGCAGAATGAAGGCAGTCTCGTGGATCCCAGGCTATCGAGGAACAGAGATGAGGGAGAAAATATCGAGCTTTAAACGGTCGCTTTTAAAAGGTAAATGGAGTCAAAATGCTTCAACCAATAAATTCGCCCCCAGAGACAGGAGGGAATGCGTAGCGGGCAGAATAATACATGTGGGCGAGGGGGTAATGAATTGGAAGGGATGCAGAAAATGTGCAGTGCTGAGCACGGCCCTCTGGAATGGATGGGGAGTTTGCAGAAAATGCCGCTCAGTTGCCCTCCGAAGCATCTTCGTCCAAGAGAGATGACTCTCTGTATCCAACAGGGTCATGTTTGGATGTGTACATTGGTTTATGCCACCATTAAGCAGGGGCATATTGTTGGGCTGGAAATTTTCTTCAAAGAGTGAGGTGAAAGAGGCCGACTGTGCAGCCATCTGCACCACAGTGGGAGCTTCCTGTTGTGCTCAGGGCTCTCTCCTTTAAACCCAGGGATGGGATTGTAAGCCAACATTGTTTTGGTACTGACTTTTGCAAAGTTAACCGAGGATCATTGTGTGTCCGTTTGTCCGCTACATTTGAACTCGTAGCGAAGACCTTCACATGTTCTGCTCGAGGTTGGTGCAGCCTAATGCACAGCAGCCCTGTGCATCCTGCAAGGAAAAACAGAAGTGTTTGCCTTGCCTGCATTTACTCTGTCTTTGTGGAAGGCACAGCATCTTTGTGACTCTCACAGCAGCTGTTCCTCTGTTATGACAAGCCCCTGTAACAGCAGCTCACTCTCTGGCTAGATGGAGCCTGTTGGAGTGCTACCACAACACACTCTACTGTGCTCTGGCATGTTGTTGTTCAACTTGTACATTTACTGCCACAGATCACTACTTAGCTGAAGACCTGTGAACACAGAATTCTGAACCTTTTTTGGCCACTTCCCGTGTTTCACCATCATGTAGAAGTTCAGTTGTGGTAGATTCCTTCAGCCCATATAGTGCTGTCTTCACGCGTAAGAGACCGGCTTACTGTTTGAAGTGTGGTGCCTCCAAACCGTTCTTGGATTGCATCTGTTCTGTGGATTAAGTCTTCCCCTTGTTGCATGCTGGTCCACGCTGACGATCTATTGCGTACTGTCATTCTTGTACGCAGATACCTTGCAAGGATGTGTTGGTAGACTCCTTATCCAAGACCACTTGTATAGGGGGTTTCACGATTTTGATTCTATGTCAAAAAATGACGATCGAAACAGGCTTTTAATTTCAATCATTGTCAGCTTAAAATCGAATGTCATATAAAATTGTGTAATTGGAGAATCGTGACCGTTCTAATGTTGTGCTACCTCTCCATCCTCACCAGGTCTGTGTTCCATTGTAAAACCTTAATTATGCACCATCAACAGTTTGAAAAACTTTATCTGAAAAGCACACAGGCAATTCAATAGCATTGGTATAGAATGTGCTCAAATATAAACATTTGCATGTATTGAAAAGCTTTGTTTGCTATTTTTTTCTTTCACTTGTGTCTTGGCCATCCAAAAGACTGTAATTTGCAGTAGAAGTTTCAGTTGACTCAGACTTGGATTCTCATATCATAAAATGAGTGAGGACCATCTCTTTGTCCTCCTCTTCTCCTCGCGGGTTGCTGAGAAAAGATGCCATATCCTAAAATTTCATGGAGTGCGCAGGTTTGACAAGTGCTCGTTGTGGATGGCATTCTCTCTCGAGGCCCTCTGAACTTCTCTCTCAGTCAACTGATGAAATATTTAGCATTACAATAGCAGCCTCTTTAAGGAAGGACGGTGACACTGTCTTGGATCCATTGTTGTGTTCCTGCGCTGTTATTGTGTGTTGTTGATGTCGATCAGTGATATTTTGAACAATTGTTGTCGGGGTTATTTTTTGTCATGCTGATCATTTCCTGCCACCGCTGGATGGATGTCAGATTGGCAAGAATCAACGGCGGTACGCCCTTGGATATTTCCATGGCACGACAATATAAGCAACAATGTAAAAGTGTCTCAGAGAAGCAGGAGACACGCAGGCTCGAGTGCAAGATGTGTAAAAATCTTGCTCTCAGCTGCAAATATGTAAAGGTTGTTGTTGTAATTTGACAAAAAAATCTGTGTTTACAGCGTGGACTTCCTTGGCAGAATACAATCCAAAAGTGACTTTGGGAATTAAACTCCGCTTTTCTTTCTCTTTTTTTCATCGAGTGTTGAAAAATAGATGGAATTGGGGACAGTGCAAGGTGTTGTATTCAATATATGGGCTTTCATGTGATAAATTGAACGTTATTCATATATGAGTGCACACTGTTTTTTGGTTATTCTGGAGAGAAGTTGCTTCTTGCTGCCCAGGGACACTTTTCCTTTTAACTGAGAAGCGGTTGAGGAGCGGTTTAGGAGAGGAGGGGGGTAGGTGGGTGGGTGGGTTGGGGAATCTCTACAGACCTTGATACAATTACTGTGCCTTCCCCTCTCCTTCCGCACCACTTCTGGCCACGCTCTCGCCGCGCCGCTGGGAATAGAAAAGGCCCAGCTATCTGGCAGAAGATTTGGTCAGTCAGGCATCAAATGCAGGGCCCTCTTCTCACACTCTGCGCCGGGGGTGGGCACGCCGGGGGACCTGCATTGTGCATTTTCACACACTTCTCTCGGAGGGGCCGCAGGAATCCTCAGCCTTCGGAAGGAAAAGTGGGTAGAGAGAGAAAGAGCGAGAGAGGCAGCGAGGCCGGAGAGTGATGGGGGTGAACGAGGGGAAGAGATGGAGCGAGAGTGAGAAAGGCTGAGTGAGGGAGAAGGAGAAGAGGGAGTAAAAGAGGTCCAGAGGCTAGACAAAAAGCATCAAGGCTGCAGGCAACCTCAAGGAGACCGAAGACAGCACATCGAACACTGGAATGGCTGACTCTTATCCTGTATTTTTGTCTCTCAGCCTGTACCTCCAACGCCTCTGTCTGTCTCTGAAAGGTAGAAAAAGGTTTTATTCTGGGGTTCAGACAGTTGACCCTCTGTGGGTGTGTGACAGTAATGACCGTGGGCTATAGGGCTCAGGGTCAGGGTGGTAGCAAGGAAATGTATTTCTATTCATGCTTTCAGGGCACTGTACTTGTTCAGAGACTAATGTCACAAGAAAGGTGTAAACCCCCAAGCAACAAATCTCCATCACCAGGCCAGGAGACCCTCTCATTTCCCTCAACTATCTCCACGGAAAATGTGATTGTTTCTCAGATCAGCTCAAACTTTTCTGACACACGGGGCGAAAGGCCAACACATATTATTTGTCTGTGGGCACTGGGGCAAAAAGGAACAGAAGAAGCAATGGAGTAGTTTGTGGAGCAAAGAAAACAGAAAAAAATACCTCTTGTCACATCGCCGACATGCAAATATCTGAAAATATGTTCACATTGCTATTCAGATATCATTTAGTTGCATCAAAGTAGCAACATAAAAGTTTTATCTCCAGTAACAAAAAGAAATATTCCATAGTCTTAACTTTAAATTTTAAAGATTTAAGAATTATTGTCCTCAAAACAATAAAAATCATTTTTTTAAAACACAAAAAGGCAAAAAGTTCAAATAAAGGAAGCTCTTTCTCTTCCCAGAAGTCCTTTGACTGACGTGACAGAGGTCACTCGTGCACAACTCTTCAAGTGGCTTTTTATCTACAGAGTCAAACAATGCAGTATCACATTTCAGTTGTCATGCTTCCCAGTGTTGCTTTGGCAGGCCTGTGTGCAGAAACAATGTCCTCTTTTATCATTTGGTAAAAACACAGGTCGAGGGCATTGTATACCCTAATTAAAGACGTTACAGATAAGGGGATGGTGTGACACCTCGTCTGTTCTGCTGTGTATGTCTACGTGTATGTAGGGGGGTCACCAGCAGTGCGGAGACAGGTCTGGTAAGCAAGACACGTGGGGGGTCTGGGTAGGTGGGAGAAGGAATGAATTAATGTAACACAGATATACTGTACCTTCCATTATTCTATTATCACATACTGTGATGCAGTGTCGCTGTAATTATTGTGTCATTTGTTCCGAACATAAACCTTCAAAAAGTTTTATATGTTTTCTGAGAACTTTACCAGACAATAAACATAGCTCTTTCTTTTGTTTAGTCATAACTACATGTAATTAAACTAGTAGTTTAACATTTTGCAAAACCTTGATGGTGCTCATATTTGCATAGTGACTCAAGTGGTTTAATTACTTTTTTATTTTATTTATTTATTTATTTTACATTTTTTATGTTAAGTTCAAGCAATTTTGGGCCACTTAAGGAGGGGATAATTAAATCAATAACCCAAAAGGCCATGTTGTTTTAAACACAGTTTTATATGTCATTTTAGGAGTCACTGGCAATCAACCTGTGATTATCAATTTGAAAATTTGAAAAAAAAAATGGATTTTCAATTAAAATTAAAATTTTTCATTATAGCTATTCAGTCAGACTCCTGCAGCACTCACACAGATTTGACCCCATGTCTTCCACTTTAATTCATTACAGTCCACTATGATATCCACAGTTATTATTGGATTCCACAACAGTGTGGCACTTCACATCCCAACTGAAAGTAACATTGCTCTTCTTCATTGCCTCAAAAAGTTGTTGTTGTATTACAGCATTAAAAAAACAAACAAACAAAAAAAACCAACCAGCCACAGTATCATTCACTCTTGATAAATCTCCGCCACTAACATGCACATCTTTAAAAGGATTATAAAGTCAAACGAAAGACCCCTCTTCTTCAGGCGGGTAGTGTATGAATATTATTATTGTTGTGCATCTCTGTGAAAAAGGGAGAGAGACTTCCCAGCCATCTTTATTGCAGTGTTAAGGCCCAGGTAATGCCTCAGAATAATGCATGATAAGGCAAACATAGGCACTCCTTTCAAAATATTCAAATGTGATCGGCGGAGTGGAAAATAAAGGAACGTGGATGGGTGGAATGCCTTCCCTCTTCTCCATACTCCTTCATAATATTCATATCACCACTCATTTCCTCTTTTACTTTGTTTTTCAAAGTGACCCCGACGCAGTAGGAACACGCAATCGGATGTTTTAATGGAACTAATGTTTCTAATGGATGAGATGTGAGAAGTACTGTTGAAATTTTAATATTCAGAGCCAGTCACAACCACAGCGTTGTTAACTCTGGAGCTGTAGGCCCAGCAGGCATTGATATTGTACAGTGGGATTGTTTTGTTTTTTTTTCTTCCCCAAGATGTGATCAAAGACATGATCTCGCAGAGGGTGGGGTGTAGTTTCACCTCATGTTATTCACTTTACTTTGACCACTAGACTGTTTGTGCAGTCTGCAGTTTATTCGCTCCAACTGCACAAACATTAGCTCTGCTGTTAGCTAGCTAACAACACACACACCGTGTGCCTCTGCATGGTTCTGTCAGAACTCAACGGACCCTCCAGTTCTTTGTCGTGTTTTATTTTCCTATAGTCTCTCTCCTTCTTCCTCTCGGCTCAGTTTGTTATACAGTAACACCATTTTATACACCTCAATTTGCACCTGGGACAATATGCAACTTTTTGTGCACACCATCATTGACTTTTTAGATGTTTTCTATCTAAAATTGTCTTCTATCTGAACTGATGGTCTCTCCTTGTCTGTGTTGGAAATATTGCCAGGAAATCTACACCTAAAAAGGTGTAGAACACAGGTACTGTGCTTGTTTAAAATGTTTATTCACTAATCTATTATTCACTTTCAGTTCCCCTAATTTCAGGGACTTTCTTCAAATAAGCCTCAAGTTGAACTTTCCTTTGGCTGCACACAATCCTAAGGTTAGGGGAATCAAACCCTAACCGTGGCCTAATGTGAACATTAACCATATTCAACCTAAGAACGACACCTTTTCACTGATGGCCCTTGTAAGCAATACACACCATCTCAGACATGTAAAGGGGCCAGAGGTGGACTGGATCCTGATCGGATCTGACTGACAACCAGAGGACACGCCGTGGCAGCGACTTGTCAATCACAAGACAGCCACGCTTTAAAGCATACCCTGCTTTATCACATATTTTACACTGAAGGGGACCGTCATTTACTAAATAAATATCATGGTGTATTGAAAAAGCTTTGAAACTAGTGATTGGAGACCATAAAGTCATTAGGAAAAGGTTTACTGAAGTAATAAATCAAGTGAGAAGTAGGGTCATTTTCTCATAAGCTTACATACAATTGGACTTGCCTATATGTTATATACAGTATGTTTTCTTAACAGACTGAATTTACAATTGTTTCATTAGACTATATAGATAGTTTTTGTTCTGATATTTCCTCAACTAAAGAGAATAAAGTATTGAATTATGAAGTTCTTTACGCGGCCCGAATCTCTGGCACAGATCTCCAGACCACAATGAAGACAACAGAAAAAAGAAGAAAGCCAGAATTAGACCGCTGAGAGAGCGAGAGCAGTCCACTCACTGCACTGAGTGAGATCTTAATGCAGCGATTAAAGCCAGGGAGAGCCGCAGACGAGTCTGGTTGAAAAACCATGTCATGCCCATAGCTGCCACAGTTACTCTTGCATTACCTGCCTGCTTTTCATGCAGAACTGCAAAAATGAGAGGCACAAAAAGCAACTGCATGTTAAATAGGTATTAAAATTGTATAGTTTTAATACCTGCAGGTAGAGGAAAATATTCAAATGCATCCATTCCCTCTTGTTCTGCGTTTGAGTGATTGAAGGAACTTGTGATTGGGTTTCCACATTGTGCTCCCATCTGCACATGCCAGCCCTTATCTGCCTTGATATTAACATGGCTCTTTCATTAGAAACCCAGCCCATTTTCTGGTTTATGGGTAAAATAAGATGCAGAATGAGACAATAAAGTGCATTTGTGTTTCAGTGGATGCATTATGAATAAATAATTGTAAGTGCCTGCCTAGGCTGCATCGTCCTCAGGAAGATAATCACCGCTCCTATAACACATTCCCGGGCCCTTAACGCAGCTACGCTCAATGTACTAGTTCTATTATGTAGGTGAATATTGAAGGAGGATCATGACTTTATAATATCCATGTGCATCAGGAGCAGAAACAAATTATGGTGGAAGAGGACGGAAACAGGTCATTTCTGGTCATTCTTTCCCGTGTTATTTCTAGACAAAGAGGAGGGGAAAAAAGGAAGGAGAGGGTGTGAAAAAAATAATAAAAAAGCTAAAAAGGCAGCAGGGCAGAGACGGCAAGAAACTCAAGCTACATGTCTTAAAAGATGTACCGACATTACTTTCAGAGCTTATTTTCAAGGCTGAATTTGGATTTTTCTCCAACTCACTCAAGTACTTGTACATGACATCATAGTGAGGTCTTGTCAGATACACGAGCACAGGGAAAGTAAGTTAAAATCACTTCTGCCATCGATTCATCTGCAGGGTGGCAGGGATATATTAAAGGGTGTATCTGAGGCCCAGTACCAGGCTGCAATATTCTGATTATTGGCTACAGAAGATCTCTGTTTGCAGCAATCGGTTTGAATAAAATATGGCATTCTAGTGAAGTGATGGCACATGGGGGGAAGAGACACTCTTTTCAAGCATGTTATAACCGTCAAAACAGCAATAAACAGCACCCAGGGCTGCTACAACAGTCTGTATATTGATATAAAACAAAATGTTCCTTGCAGATTTCAGATGGTGAAAATGTATTCAATAACTGGTGGCTGCACATGGCTGCAGCTGGGTTGGCTGCACTGGTGGTGGTCGCAGGTGTCGGGGGAGTCGAGGGAGTCAGTGGTCTGGTCCGGGGGTCTGTCATGACAGAGAGAGCAGCCACCTGGCCCCTGCGTGTGTGTGTGTGAGTGTATGTGTGTGCATGTGTCTGTGTGTGTGTGTGCGCGTGCATCAGTGTCATCCCGGTGTCTGACATGATGGGTCTGCCGTCGGTGACACATGCAGGCACACACACACAGGATGGGACACATTCAGGCAGAAAGGTGATTGACAAGTCTCATTGTTTGGCCGGCCAGCCTGTTTGCATTTCTCTTTCTGAAGAGGAACAGGGAAAAGAAAGCTACATTGTAATCAGTTACATCAAAAATTCAATCTCCCTGGTACATATGCATGTTCCCTTAGACTAAGGTTTGCTTATGCACATACAAGTTTTCATTTTTTACTCAATTGCGCTTGTGAAATACTCAATGAAAGACTATTTCAGATAACACCTACAAAGTAGGCTGCTAGATTATTTTTGATTGTGTAGTCAAAAGATTCAGAGGATTTATTCCTCATGATGAAGTGACCTTTGCGGGCTGCTCCCATCACCTTCATCCTGTTACAGTTTAATATGCTGCAGATGAGAAGAGCACATTAGATAATATAATTTACAGACTTTGATTTAAATACACAACAGTGTGTTTCAGTAGATGGACCATTTGACACTGACATTATACTGATTATATTGTTAAGCGCATTTATTGTTTTCAAAAAATCCCCTAAAATGCCTGATATATTACATATTCAGAACAAGCACAGTAATTTCACACACAAATCAAATTTTGTGAGAAATTGATAGAGATACTAGCATCATTAAAAGTCATATGGCAGACAGGCTTTGACCTTCTGGCCTACCACAAAGATTTACATTTACCAAATCACCAGAATAAATGCTGGCACTGTACAAACTAATTGGAACGTATCCGTGGTTTGCAGGAAGATAAAATGCCAACATTTTATTCTGCCCACTGGGCTGCTGGGTGTCACATCAGGCTAAACAGGAAGCATAGGGAGTCACAGGCTGACAGCACTAACCCTATATTAGTTTATGTTATTTATTTTTTTATTTGATTATGTTTTTATTTATTTTGGAGGTCTCTGGCAGTCTACAACTACTTTAATGTGAGATTTGTTAGTCTATTAAGAACATTGTCATTGCTTCGCTGGTGGTTTAAGAGGCTGATCAGAGTTCAACAGCCCATTGTGTGGCTTCAAATTTGGTTCTTCCAGGCCTTCAAACTGTTGTCTTCTGTCCTGAATTTATTTTCAATACTTTCTTTCTCTTTCTTTTTTATTTTTTCCTCACTATTGTAATATGACATGTTACATTTCAGGAGCCCCTAGCAGGTTAAACGTTTATTATGTCCGCATATGAGAACATGTCAGCCACCAAAGTTTCCTCTTGCTCTGACACTCCCTTACACTCAGCATTTAAATCACAGAGATGACCACAGAGGAGCAGGTGCAAATGCCAATGTTACAAGGCATTTGATTGTTTTCACCCATATCCTGGACTGTGTAATGGGCAGACATACATCCTGAGTCCATGAACACAACCAGTGAACAAGGGGCCAACACCAAGATTTACAAGACACATCGGGTTCACATTTTTGGGGCTTGGGAGTCTACATACGGTATTTCAGTGTTTCAGTCCCTGGTCAGTTGCTAAGGGAACACCTGCAGATAGCTAGTTAACTAAGTGCAGCGAAGATGCTCCCGTTGTGGTGATCAATTATGGATGAGCCGAGAGAACTTTGACATGTTAAACCACTTAGAGCGGCTGAAGAGGAAGAACGGCAAGAGAGATGGGAGTGTGAGGAAGACTAAGAACGAGATGGTTGGGTAGACTCATCTCAGACGTATTATCGTGGTATTGTTGAAAACTAGGAGGTCCACTTTCATTGGATTTCACCGTCATTGCTGCGCACCCTGCTCGAGATAATACAAGAGGGATAATGGGCATGCTATCGTCGAAGGTGCTAATGCTGCATGATTTGCATAATTCATCTGGGTGTCCACCTTCATAATGTGTTTAATGCAGTTCCCGTGAAATCTCCTCTGTCGACTGCATGTTGTCTGAGTGATTCAAAAGTTGCCTTGGAAAGTTGTGTGACTAAAATATGTCACTTTAATCGAATAAATGACGGTTCAAACATTGTTCTATTGTATTAGTGCTATTGAAAAAAGGACGTTCAAGTCCAGTTTCATGTCTGTCAGGACATTATAGTTTTTTGAAATTATAATAAAGCATTTGTTCAACAGAATAATTTTAACAGTTAATTGTAAAGGATACTACGACTTGTATCTGAGTGTAATACATCAATTTGGCACCTTACAGGGCTCCTGTGGAGTCTTCTTGGAAACAAACAAAATCTGTTTACATCCTGTCACACACCAAAATGCATTGTGTGCATCCTTGAGGTCTTGCAAGTGTGTCGAGCTCTGATAAACCATTTGCAAAGGTGATTTAAGTATTTAAAATCAGCATTGTTTATATCGTGTTTACTTGCTTGCAGTCTTCTTCTACTTCTGCGTCTTTGTTGGTGCTTTGCACCGTATCTTGGTGTTTCATACGGACACCTGTAGATGAGCAGAATCGTGTGACACCATTGATATAACTGTTCATTGTGTCACAGGCATGCATGCAGTAGTTTAAATAAAATGGTAGCAGTAAAAACTTCACATTAACCCTTTTGTATGTGTTTTGTATGTATTGTTTGATCTTCAGTTAGATTTGACATTAAAACTGAACTTCTTTCCCCCAGTATTGAGGGATTATTCTTCCCTGGCCTCGCCTAATGTTTTGTTCCCCAGCAGCAATAATGATGTACACTAAGAGGGGCCCAATATTTAATGTTTTTATTTTGTCAACTCACTTTAATTGCTCAAAAGTAAAATGTATTTGCAAGTAAAATAAATGCTACCGTAACATAAGTATGTTGCGATATCAACAAATTTACCTCATATTCCCCCCACATCTTCTCTTCTTACCTTATACTTACACAGAGTGTCCTGGTATAGGTACCCAGAACCGCTTTACCGACCCAGTGAAATGGTAAGAAGTGATCCACAGACTGACCAAACTGGCCTGATAAGCACAATAAAGGAAGTCATTTCTAAAAGCCACCTCAGCTGGTAAAGATACGGAATGTTGCACATTCCACCAAATAAAAGTATTTATTACCACCTGGAAACATCTAAGACATCTTCAGCAACAATAACAAAAGTCACCATTTTTTACACAGAGTGCCTGAAGCAGCCCGGCCTACTATCCAACTCATGCAAAAACCATTAAGGGCTTTAGGGCCAAAAGAGAAGAGGGGGAAAAATCATTGTGTTGTTCAAGAGAAGAAATAAGAAATACATTGAGAAGATCGTTGGAGATCAATATTCCATTTGGACTCCAAGACCAGACTAGAGAATAGATATAGGCTAATGTTTTGCTGGATAAGCATTGCGTGTGTGTGTGTGTGTGTGTGTGTGTGTGTGTGTGTGTGTGTGTGTGTGCGTGTGTGTGCGCACAAATGCTTGGACATTATTTCTATGACTGCAGCAAGAGAAACATGGTCGCCATTGGAAAAGCCTGGGAGCTGCTCGGGGCTTCATGTCACAGAAGCAAGTCGGCCTGTGCAGCTGTCTTCAACTATTGAGGTCAGCTTGTGTTTCTACGTTGTTGACTCAAAAAACAGCACGTGAGACAGTGGACCATAAGACATCAGAGCACCTGGAACATTGTCCTCATACAGGATGGCACAAAAGAGGACAGAAGTGAGCTAATAGTTCATAAAGCACATTAACAAACCTGGGCAGGACTCCAAGATTATAATCTCTTCATTTGGCAAAATGTTTACTTTTTTAAAAAAATGTGACAGAAGAGAAGGTTAAGAGCTGACAGATTGAGAGATAAGAAGATACTAAGAAATGCAAAACGGGGACAAGTCTATTTTGAAGAAGTCAATACACTGAGTTCGTCTTTCACCTGATGCTAACCCACATTGGGGATTTTGAACACGGCAGAGGTCAACATCAGCACTGTCACTGAACCGCACTTGATTGAGGCAAGTTCCCCCATCTCAGTGCTCACTCAACCCTCAGTACTGTCCAAAACTCAGAGATGAATTCACACTTTCTGCATGTGATCTTGAGCCACTCCAATCTGAATCTGTGAAAATATCTTGCTCACTCAAAGCTACCTTCAGCACAAATTTAGCTCAAGTGAGGACTGAAACACTGAGAGTGATATTCGACTTGTACTGTAAGTCTTGATGTTAAGGAGTTAATGAACTCACAACAAATTAAGAATGCACTTTTGAGTTAATAATTAAGAGTGCATTTATTTATGTAAAAAAGTCTGGTACAGCTGATTTTGAGTTCACAATTTCAAAATAAATGTCTAACCCCACCGCATCACTGTTTAAACTGGATACTGCAACAAACCATATAACTGCCACTACCACTGCCACTGGTCAACTTTTTCAAGATAGAATATGTAACATAATCTGGATTAAAATGTCTAAAAGTTACAAGTCAGCTTCATTTGGTCCCCTGTGGTTATGACTTCCAGGAGAAACCAGATATAAACAGAATAAACTTTACCTTGTCTGTGAACATTGAACATGAACATTTAAAGGTCCAATTTGTAAGAAAGTTGATTCAAACTTCGAAATCAACTTTCTTACGAATTGAACCTTTAACGATGAAAACAACAAGTCCCACGATCCCACAGTGTTTATGTCTCTTGTTTTGTTTTCATTGCATCAACAGTTGTGGTAGAAATTTCATACAGTGCGTTTTTATCTTCACTGTCAAATGGGCAGTGTATAATTTCTGCCACTAGGGGTCTCTTGATCAAAACAATGAAACAGTTTGATAATGCTGTGAGGTATCACTGGGATCATGGGGGTTGAAGTCTTCATGTAAAACAGCCACCCTTGCAGATAAAAACCTATCTATGTGAATGTTTTAAAGTTTTATTATTCAGTTACATTTAGTCACGTTCATCAGCGTCCTTCCTCACTTCCTGACTCTCTCCTGAAGGTTACAGCAACAGGCAACCAAATGAAATAAACCGTTACCTTGAATAAGATTACACATTTCTCTCGAAATGAACGTTGTAGGACACATTTAGGATAATACAAGTACACAACATGAAAATATACAACAAAGGTCTGGTCATTCGTGGACATTTTAATAAGGAAATGTTACATATTATAGCTTTAATTCTTACCTCTGTAAGTGCAAAGCATTTTATTGTTTTACTGCATGAAATGTTGCTAACATGATGTTTCTATGTCCATTTAATGTTCTTCGATACTTTTATGCACCAGCTGATGGTAAATTTACATTACTGCCTGCCTGAATGGACAATCAGGTCTTTGGATATTTGGATCTTTAACTCTGTTCTATCGCAGCAAAAACTGTTGACTGTACCTGGTATATCTTCACAGATCTTTCACAAAACTTCAAGACATTTAGCACAAATAAATGGACTAAACTTAATCATAAGGAAGGTATTTTTCCGGTCTTATTGACAGTGTAGATATTGATGGCCACATGGTTGTTGAAGAGATGGGCAGTCCACTCACTTGTAAATCTAGAAAAGTCCATTTGGTTATACAGTACAGCTTCAAATCACTACATCTTCAAGTCTTTACAATCTGCACAACAAAGTTATTGTGCTTCATTTAAACTTCAGGGCCCTGAGGTGGGATTACCACAGACTGCCTCCAACAAAACTCCGTCCCATAAAAGCTGCTGGTGCTAACTTTATCAAACCTCAGCCTAATAAACAATGTTAAAATAAAGCACACAAATATCTATTAACGTTAACATCACAGGAAAGGTTGAGCTCTGCGTGTTGACCTTTGTTTTGTGGCCTGTCTCACTTTAAACTCAAATCTGGTGAAGAGGAGGTGTTTTACCCTCCCTCCTTACCTTCACTTCTCTCTCTCTTTCTTTCTCTCTCTTGCTCTTTCTCAGTGTGTTTCTCACACACATAAACTTACACACAAACACACACACACACACACACACACACACACACAGAGGCACTCACACACTCCCCCTTCCTTGTGGCTCATTAATCAAGGACAGATTATCAGGAAAGTGACACCTTCATGATTACAGCGTTTCTGGGGGGAACTTTTTAATATGAGTTGAGTTGGAAAGGAAGATGCAAATTAGCAGGCTTACTTCAAAGTGCAGCACGGTTATTATTCAGATTACAGTGGCTGGAGGTTGATGCAATCTGGCAAAAGGTGAAAACACAACTGAACGAACACAAACCTCAAGAAGGAGATCTTTGGGGTTGCACGTTTTGAAGTGTGATCCAGTCATAATTGCCCCATTTGCTGGTCTAATTCGGGTGAGGCAGTTGATTTATGCTGCTCATCAATATGATGGATGCCTCCTGCACTGGATCACTGCTGAACACCGCAATCTGTCCTAATCTGTACAATAAAATCACCTTTAAATCTCTCATTAATCTAGATAATTTAGAGCAGATAACAACCCGCTGATCATCATGTTCAAATCTGCTGCTGAAAAAAAGGGAAGGGAAGAAAAACGCAACCAGGCCTTTTCCCCCTCACTTGCTCCACTTTAAACCCAGAGCATCCTTTGCTTCCCCACATCTGTCCAAGAGAAAAAAAATAAAAAAAACAGAAGAAGAAGAAGCTTCTCTTTTAATCTTTAAACGCTAAACAAGCATGAACTCCTGCCGTCGCCTTCATTTTCCGTCTAAAAGCATATACTAGTGCGCCTAAATATTTCATCACGGGCGCCAGATAACACTGAGTAACGCAGGGGATAATGAAAAGGTATACAGCCAGGGGGTGGAGGGAGGCCGCGCGGGCAGTGTAGTCTGCCGGATGTGTCTATCAGATTCTTCACACTGTCCCCAGCCTAATCCTACACATATATACCACTGTGCCACCTATGTGTGTGTGTGTGTGTGTGTGTGTGTGTGCGTCAGGTGCGCCCAAAACCCACCGTGTCAACACTTTGTCTTTCGTCCACTGGGTGCGATGTTCAAGATAAATTGGGTCCCGCCCTGCCTTAATGCACCGCGTGTCACATTAACCCCAATGAATTTTAAAAAAAGAAGAAAAAAAAGTCTAAATTAATAAGACAAAATGGAGCTGCGTGCGTGCGTGCATGCGTGCGTGCGAGTGTATGCTTGAGCGCCTCAGACGGGTTGTTAATGTTAAGGTGGCATTAGAGTTAATGCAAATTAAAAAGCGCTGGCTGATCCCTTTTGACCCCCCTCTGTTCGCAGCGTTAATGCGGCCATTTGCTTGGAGGTACTAACCCCCTATAATTCAATTTGTCAGAATGAATGAGAGAACAGACATTTTGTACAAACCCTCCCTCCCTCCACCTCCACCAACACCAACACCACCATCGCACCTTCCTCCCCAAAAAAAAACAAAAAACCCCAAGAAAGGCGAGAGAAAAAGTTACTCATAAGCAGTCCCGTCTGCGCGGCTGTTTATTACTTCTTTCATCTGTAAATGAAAGCGAGCAATTATTGCAAGGTGCCGGTATCATATTATTATGTTGGCCCCGGTCCCCTAGATAGTCATCAATCACTCTCAATCGACCTGTCACCGGCAGGCAGAGATCCAGCTGGAGAGGAGAGGAGGAGGGAGGGAGGGAGGGGAGAGGAGGCAGGAGGGAGGAGGAGTACATCATCATTAATTTGAGGAGTGACCCCCGGGGCTATCCACATGTCTCAACCCGGGATTCTCCAAGCAAGGCGGCGCGCACCGGCGGCGCCGCGGCGCAGTGGTGGCGCACGAGTTTTGGAGGCTTTTGGCTGTTTTTGGTTCCAGCAGGTTGACGATTTTATCTTGACCAGAAGACACAAGTGAAAAGGAGAGAAGGAGGGATAAGATAGATAGATAGATAGATAGAAATTTCAGTCTGATTTCAAATAAATTCTAAATTCTGAGGATTTGTCCATGTGGAGAGGTGCAAAGTTCACTCAAACTACATCCTATTAAACACTTTTTGGGGAAGATTGTGATAATAACAACACTCCTGGGACTCATTGCTCCAGGTGGAGTTGAGTCATGATGAAACCAACAGATAATCTGTTTCATGGAGGTAATTATCCAAAAAAAATGAGAAAAAAATAAATAAAAATGAAAGTGTTTGTTCAAACTGCTGCCAGGCTGCAGTTTGTTTCCCTGCTCAACGCGAGAAATATTCTTTACTAATTAATTTAAAATCAATTAGTTGCCCACGTGATTAGCATCAGTGCGGAGGAATGATAAGAATGTGCTTAATTAGCCCCCTAATGCATTTTAATTGATACATGCGTGTGCATATTCAAGACACTGATTGTCCTAATTGATTGATTGGGGACTGCGAATTAATCTCCAGGACATCTTTCACAAAAAAAGCAGAAAAAAGTCCTCCCTCCCTTCTTCCCTCTTAATAGATTTTCTCGTCGGATTCTTCTTTCTGCTTTTTGTCGTCATCCCGGGAAAGAAAATGCATATTAAAGTTACAGTCCGGTCATTTTTAGAGTGGGAAACTTCTGACGTCAGAGTCGCCGCCGTTTAAAACAACCTGCCTCTGCTGCTGACGTCTTTTATACTACTTTTTTATAAGGCAAAAATATGTATCTGACAACAAAGTGATTATTCCAGGCAGAGGAAGAAGTCCACATCCATCCATCTACTTCTAAGAGTTTTAAAAAGAAAAGGAGGAGAAAAAAGGAGCGCTGGAAGATTTTCCTCCTTTCTTTTTTTTTTCTTTTTTTCCCGTTGAAAGGCGCTTGAGTGGGGGCATTTTACACAAATTAAACATGCTACTCTGCTTCGCCCTATAAGCATCCTAGGAGCCTGTGCTTACCAATCAATTGGTACAGTCAAACAGAGCCGCAGCCTGCGTTAGAGTGGAGACCTTCAGTCTCGCTTTATTTCTGGATATTGGGGGACCTCTCTACCATGTCATATCCACAATTTGGATATCCCTACTCGTCTGCTCCACAAGTAAGTTCTACGCAAACTGCCTCTGTTCATTTAATGTGCTGTTTTGGTGTTTTTGATGTTGCAGCGATTGATTATCTCATCGATCCTTTTTTTACGCGTTTTTTGGCCAAGAATCAGAGAAGCTGTCACGGTGCTTTCTGGTATCGAGGAAGGTGTTGCGTTACAGCCAGTGATACCTGTGTTCCTGCAGCGATAGAAAAAGGGGGTAAGACGAGGATAACCAAAAAAAACAAAAAACACAGCGAGACCCCCTCGACCTCCCGTTCACTGATTTCTGCAAGATAATAGCCGCTCTGTAATGTCAACCATATGTTTATCTGCGCCGGAACACACATGCCAACTTGTTCTGCACACGCTGTGTGTGTTTTGCGCCATAACACAGCTGCTGCTCCGCTTTGGCTTTGAGCCATAAAAAATCATTTGGGCATTACTTTGGGTATTACTGGGCGATGTTGGGAAATCGTGTTGTATCTGTTTGTAGCGCACAAGCCTCGTTTGGAGCAGAGCTAACAGACGGATCTTTTTTTTTTTTTTTGGACACGTTTTACGCGCACGCATGACACATCATTCATCATCAGATATCAGTCTTTACGAGTCGTTTCATGTTGGATTTTTATTTTATTTTATTTTTTTTAAATGACACTGAAACAATGTCCGAGTGAGGGTGAGTTTAGTTTTAAAAAGAAGCTGAAATCGTTTGTTGTCAAAAAACTTAGATCGTGTTTAATTTTGCGGACACGTAAACAAGACAATTTGTCCTTCAAATAATACAAAAAAGTTATAAAGTAACTTCGGCATCAGAGTGCTCGAGATCAATATTTGATTTTGTTTTGTTTTTTTAAATGCAGAATCAAATAAATCACACCGATAACTTCTCTAAACACACATTCTCTCTCGGTCTCCACCCAGTTCCTGATGACAACCAACTCTCTGTCCACTTGCTGCGAGTCCACCGGCAGATCCATAGCCGACTCCGGAGTAGCGGCGTCCGGGCAGACACCAGTCTACTGTCCCGTGTACGAGAGCCGGCTGCTGGCCACGGCGAGGCACGAACTCAGCTCGGCCGCCGCGCTGGGCGTGTACGGCAGCCCCTACACCGGCGGCCAGGGCTATGGGAATTACGTTACATACGGCACGGACGCCTCGGCTTTCTACTCGCTGGTAAGCCCCCTTTCATCTGATCCCTCTTGGCATTGATTAATGGAGCCGCAGGGTGCTGAGGCTGGAGCCAGGCGCGCCTCTCCTCGTCTATATGCTGTGAAAAAAAAAAAATACCTGCCTTTTTACTGTATGTGTGATTTATCCTCATATCACCCAACTTGTCTTTCGTGATAGAAAAAGACTGTGAGCAAAGCAGAGACAGGCTCACTCTGCTCTGACAAATCATTCTGTTAAAAAGCCAAATCATTCTGCAAATGTAGAGAAGCTGCTTCTGGTTTAAACTGGGAACAAGCTGATTTGTGCAAACTTTGGGGACTCGTTTTATAAAAGCATACATATGTTGAAGAAAAAGCGTTTTGTATTTTTTTAGATGTATCATGGTCAGAAATGTTTTATTAACATGGGCCTGTGAAGTCCAAGAATGTTGTTTGTTCTAGTAATTTAACAGTTGAAATACATTAAGTGCTCATATTTATAATTTAAGAAAAGGACTTCTACAGAAGAGCTAAATGCTTTTCTAACTGATCATTTTTTTCCTATAATAATTAAACCAGGAAACCCTCCTGCAGCCCTCTCACAGATTCATGTTGATGTTTTTGAAGTTTTATTTTGAAAGTCTTGTTATTTTAATTTGGTATCATGGTACCATGAAGTTTTCAAGTGTTTCTTTTTGCAGAAGCTTATTTCATAATGTGTTAAATTCTGTTTTACTGCACAAGCAACCATGGCCACCTTCTTCTTCTTCTTCTTCTTCTTCTTCGCAATTCTTCCTTGCAACTTTTAAATACAACCACTAGAAATGTCTATAATTTTTTCAGCTCCCGATGAGTGATGTCACGTACTAAAAGCTGATTTCCTATATCACTCTTTAAAACTCTTGTCTTTATGTATGACTGCAGGGCACATTCGATACTAAAGATGCCACAGCTTCTGCGCATGCGGGAATAACCCAGGCAGCAGCCTACTACCCGTATGATCCTACCCTGGGACAGTATCAGTATGACAGGTATGTTGTCTCTGTCATAAAGTGTCTTCTGTTCATTTTTGTAATGTAAGGAAGCGTGATTATCAGCGCAAACATCAAGGTAAACTTTATGTGCGGTGCCATACATGTTGCACAGGATGTAAAAGTGTTGCCTCAGACCTTTATTTAGCTGTTAACTTCACTGTCACACAGCTTTGAAGGCTTAATCGGCTGCTCTAAGTGGCTAAATCAGGATGTAATCAACATTTAGACAAACAGTAACGCTCAAAGTATCGCTGGTTCACTCCCCAGCATTAAATCAATCATTCCCCGAGAGGTCAAGGCCATTCTCATCACGTCGGGCAACACCGGGTGATCACCTTCATCTCATGACACATTTCTCTCCTGATGAGGTGATGTGCTTCAGAGGACCCATGCCCCTTTCAGAGAGACACGAGGCCTCTCCAGCGCTGTGAAGAGCATGTCTGCCATAGCGAAAGGTCTCCCCAATAATGAGACGACATCCGAAAAATCAAGTCTGTGACGTGGTGAAAATGTAGGGAGTGAGTGATAGCTATACCGGGTTCGGTTAGCTGTCACAGAACTGCACAGGATAGCACAAAAAACACTCTCGCTTTCGTAGTATCGTGTGTTAATTGATCAGCGAAGTGTCTTATTGATCAGCTTTATAGCAAAATGAGAGCTCACATCGCTCGGATTCTTACACCATCACTGTAAGAGTGCAAAGAGTGTCAGCAGGAACGTTGATGCCACATGCACATGCAGCAAAAGGCCCAAGTCGAAGGCAAAACAGAATTAGTGGCACTCAGAAAAACAAGCAGGCCTACAGCAGCACGGCTCTGTCTGCGCCCGTCTTCCACCTGAGGGCTCATCATTACACTCAATAAAGCAATTTTACAGTCTATTTTATCTGCGAGGGAACAACACGGGCTATGGAAAAGGTGGAGCGCTGCTCCTCGTTCTACTTTTGATTCCCTTAGCAGTGCTTGACCTGCACTAAGCTATACGGAGCAATAAAGGCCTCATAAAAGCCTCCCCTGAGAGGACTTTTACAGCTCACTGCTGACTGAAAATCAACACTGTGCATTTTAAATGTAGGCCTACGGTGGGAGAGGTTAGGGAGGGAGTCTCGTGGTTTCAATACACGGATACAGGCAAATATAGTCCAAGTACACTTGGCATTACGACTGGTAAAATATTTCTAGGATTCATTTGCATATTTCTAAACGATTTACTTTGGATACCAGTGAAGATGCTGCAGAGGAATTGTTGGTGGGGTCTCAGGCAGGATATGTGTGACAAGGTGACCCTGCCTTCCATCTGCTGCGCGTAACCCAAGCACCAGCATTGTATAAAGTACCCAAACGTCATACTTGAGTAAAAGAAAAGATGTCATTTTAAATACTACTTTGGTAAAAGTGAAAATCACCATTACAGACAGTACTTGAGTAAAAGTCTTAAAGTATCTGATATGAGATGTAACTGAGTATAAAAGTCATTTTCTGGCAATAATTGTACTTGAGTATCAAAAGTACAAATAAAAGTAAATGAAACATACGTTTACATGTAAGTATTCACTGTATACTCAGTGTTGAGTGGTGTTATTATCAGATCTGATATTCAGTATTTTTTTGATTATCAGAATCTTTTTTTTTTTTTTATCTGATTGCGGAGAAAACAAATGAATTTAAAATGTGCTGCTTTGGTAAACTGCAAAGTGACCAGGACCTAAATTATCAAATAAATATAGTAGAGTAAAAAGTTTAACATTTTTTGGAAGTATAAAGCAGTATAAAAATTTAAATACTCAAGAGTTAAGTACAAGTACCTCAAAGTCGTACAACGTAAATGTACTTAGTTACATTCCATCACTGTTTAGCACATCCAGTGCTTCTGTACCTGCCTCTCACCTGTACTTTCTAAATGATGTCTTTTAAGTGACATCTTTTTCCAGTTTTTCACACCACTCCAGCAGCAGGGTTTATCTGTAGGACTGTCAGGCTTACAGAGCATGTGATGCATAATTTCAAGAGGATTACAGGAAGCAGATGGCTCTGCCATGCATTCCAGGAGAGAAACTGCCAGGGCAACACATTAGAAAATTGTCATGCAACAAGCACCCTCTATCATTGTGTTTACCCTCTTGTTACCACCCTGCTTGTGTTGTCCTCATTAACAGATATGGTTCCATGGACGGGGGAACGAGGCGGAAGAACGCCACGCGCGAGACGACCAGCACGCTGAAGGCCTGGCTGCAGGAGCACAGGAAGAACCCGTATCCGACCAAAGGGGAGAAGATCATGCTGGCCATCATCACCAAGATGACCCTGACGCAGGTGTCCACCTGGTTCGCCAACGCCAGGAGGAGGCTCAAGAAGGAGAACAAGATGACATGGCCGCCGAGGAACAAGGGCTCAGAGGAGAAGAGATATGACGACGATGAGGACGGGTCGCAGGAGGAGCAGATAAAAAGCGAGAACAATGAGGATGGTAAGTGTCGCAGGGCCTCGTTGCACTGCATGAATAAAGACAAACGGTGAAGGTTTTTGCAGGATTTGTTTGGCAGCACACGACAGAAAAACTGGTGACATCTCTTAAAAATATCTCTATCTCTATCTCTTATCTATCTCTTAAATGAATGAAAAAAAAATGACTAAGGAAGTCAGAGGTCAACAACCACGATCACACTCCTGTTCAGGAGCGTTCACTGTTACCACACATGTTGAAAACGTATTTTCTTTTTATCTGACTCACTATGAAGTGATGTTCACCACACCGACATTTTTTTTCTTCTGTACAAAAATGTACATCAGAATAAGATTTGACAGAATTAAATCAGTGTGCCACACTGGATTCTCTCTGCTCCTGTCACTCTTACATATTATTTCTCTAATGTGTAATTTTAACAACAACAGTATTTCTGTGCTGCTGTTTTTATTGATCAAAACTGTGTCACACTGATATAAAGAAACAAAGAACAAGGAGGCCTCAGAATGTATTTAGTTTGACATTTTATTCTCGTTATTTATCATTTATTTGTATTTTTAAACATTAAACTTGTCATCAGCATCATCTGTTTCCATTTGAGTTTGATCATCATATCAGACTTTAAGCTGTAGAGTACATCAGACAGGCCTCACTCAGGATATCATGGAGGGCCGAAGCACTTAAACTAAGTTCAGGTTCCTTTTTAATGGTGATGTTGTGTTGATCAAGACTTAACACAGCTGATAGGCCTGAATTAATTTAGTTGATGATGTCAGTAGTTGATAAAGTCTGTCAGGTGAAACTTGATTAATGATCAAAGTGATTCCTTTCTTTTATTTCTTTTTTCTTTTTCACTTTTCCTCTCATGTTATCAGCTGGAGGTTTTATTTATCAGGGTGTAATCATGAACAAATGCAATTTCCCCCATTGTGTGACAGCAGGTTGAACACTCCTACAGTGATTGTCCAGGATGCCTTTATCAGATCTGTGACACCAGCATCTCTCTCTGACACGTCTCCTCTCCTCTCTCCTCTTCCCAGAGACCAGGAGTCGGCCCGATAAGGACCTCCAGCTGAGCGACCTGGACGATTTCGACACGCTGGAGTCCGAGAGCTCAGAGTGCGAGCTGAAGCACCGGTACCACATGAACACACACATGACGACGACGGGCGACCTCCCCGGCGATCACCTCATCAAGGACACGTCTCTGAAAATCTCCATCCCTGTTTCTCTGGGAGGGGAGCAGGACTTGAGCAAAAGTTGCCTCAAAACGAGCCCGGAGGACTTCCAGGCGGACAGCAGACAGCAGGTGAAGGCGTGCTACAACCAGCAGCAGCAGCAGCAGCAGCAGCAGCAGCAGGGACACCAGATACTAGACGGCAAACCTCGCATCTGGTCTTTGGCCCAAACTGCGACGTCCCTGAACCAGACTGAGTACCCGTCCTGTATGCTGAGGTGCCAGCCGCCGCCGCCCTCCTCCCTCAGCCCATCCCCCGCCGCTACCTCACCCGTGACCGGCCTGGACAACAGGCAGGACTCGCCGGTCACGACCCTGAGAAACTGGGTGGACGGGGTTTTCCACGACCCCTTGTTCAGGCACAGCACTTTGAGCCAGGCTCTGACCAACACCACCGTCTCTTGGACCGCGAACACCAAAGGCGCCATCCTGGAGGCCGAGAGGAGCTCGGCGGCCTTGCAGCAGCACCACGACTCCTCCAAAGACAGTGCCATGAGCTTCCCCAAAAGTATCAACAAACTCTTCTGCTCCTAACGAAACCAAATGAGAGAGGGACTTTTTGTGACTGACGGACTGAAAGTCGGATGAGGAGAGAAAAAAAAAAAGAAAAAAAAAAAGCCTATTTGGTCTCCATGCCTCCCTCATTATGTTTTATTCGTTTTATTTTGAAAGCAGTGATATCTGTATACTGTTACATTGGCGTCACACGAGGACGAGGAGTGGATACCTCCGGGTCCGTTTGGCTCATTTGCTTTGAACGCACGCACAAAACTTATCGAAATGTATAACTCAAAGTTTACATCCTTTCTGAGGGGGGCGAAAAAAAATAGGCCTATGGTTTACATGATTATTTCTTTTTTGCCTTTCTTTTTTTTCCTTCTTCTGTTTTCTTTAATATGCGCATGCAAATGTAAATTGAATATTATTTAGGTCTCAGCAGTTGAGTATCACTATTAAAAAGAGACAACAAACAAACAAACAAAAAAAAAAAATCTCACAAATGCACAGCTCTCGTTGGCTCTCGAGAGCGTCTCAACTTTGTTTCACTGAAAATAAAAGCAGTCGGTTTCTGAAGAAGCGCGTTGAGAGTGTGCTGTCCATGGTGCTGAAACACGTCCCGGGGCCCCTCGACCCCGCAGCCACGATCCTTCTTATTAAAGTTAAAACACCGCAAACAGCTGACACGCGGGGCCTTCTGAGCAGAGAGGACACAGTTGTTAAATAAAGCAGCTCTTAACCCATTAATACAGCCCAACACCTCCCTCCGCCCTGTGTTACTCTCCAGCAAAAACATCCACTCTCGTTTAGTGACAGCGAGAAAATGAGGCTGCTCTCCCCTCCAGACAGACAGAACAATATCAGTATCCAAGATCTGCCTCATTAATTCCCTCTAAACAGGCCGTAATTGGGATGTTCGCAGTCATATTTCATGTCGGCCTATTGATCCTCCTCCTCCTCCTCCTCCTCCTCCTCTCTCTCTCTCTCTGTCTCCGCTCACTGATAATATTATCGAAACATCTCAACAGCGTCCATGATGCAGCTGTCAGAGGGGGTAAGTTATTCGTCCATACGTCCGGTAATGGGTTCAAGCGCGGGGACTGGAGGAGAGGAGGGGAGGGGAGGGGCTCCCACACTGCGAAATCATTTGGAGGCCGAGGAGTATTTCGTATTGACACTAACCCCTCAATTTCCTCGAGGAAAAAACAGGCTGGATGCTGATGAAAAAAAAAAAAAGAAGGAGAAAAAAGGAGAAGAAGAAGAAGTGAGAGAAAGAGAGAGGGAGATGGAGAGAGAGAGAGAGAGAGAGAGGCACTCACGTCGTCTAAAAGTGAAAAGGGCAAAGGAACTCGAATTAGTTGTTGTAGATAAAAGGGCAAAAAGAAAAGGAGTCAAGGGTACTTGACAGTAATGGCGAAAGTGGAGCTCTCAGGGGACTCAGTCTGTCCTGGGAGAGGAGGGAGAGGGGGGAGAGGAGGGGGGGTCGGTGATGAATTTTAATGGGAAAAGCATCCCCCCCTCTCTCTTCTCTCTTGCAAGAAAGTGCAACGGTGGACAAAAGGGATTTTCTATAAATCGGGAGTCAGGATGTGTGTGTGTGTGTTTTATATTTGCAGCAAAGTTGGAGGGAAAGTGTGAGATATCTGACAGGTGCGCTCAGGGTTAATAGCCACTCACTTCCACATGTTTATTAGCCCTCCTGCACAAAGAAAACTGTATTTAATCTTCACGGCCGCTGATAGAAAAAAATAAAATAAAAAATTAGGCCAGAGTTAAAAGTCCCCGCAGATAAGACAATACAGCCCGCGACGTTTAATTAATTTAGCATGAAGACAGATTTTTTTATTTTTTTTATTAGACCTCAGAACCAAGTGGCTTTTTATTTGAGAGAGAGAGAGAGAGAGAGAGAGAGAGAGAGAGGAGGCAGCTATAACTAAATCATTCAGCCGTGGCGAATACGAACACACAGAGGGAGCGAGATGGTAAATTAACAGGAGCTTTTTACATAGAGACCAAATAAAACTGTAATCAGCGACGCGTTACTTTTCATTAAGCCGGCCTGACAGCAGCATATTCAGCCACCGCTCCCGACGCGCAGGAGCGGGAGGGTCCGGGGCTCCAATAAACTGCTCTCACACCGAGAGTCATAAGATAATTCCTTAAGCTCCATTAACAACTCTTAGCCGCAGGAAATGGGCTCCCCCTGAAAACATCTCCAAATCTAAAAGCTTTATCGACCTGGCAAACCTCAGCTGATGGCTTCTCTTCTCTCCCCCCCACCCCTCCACCTCTCTCTCTCTCTCTGTCTCTCTCCCTCTCTCTCACCCCTCCCTCCTCCCCCCTTTTTTTTCAACTTAAGGGACAGAAACGTCCAACTGAGGTAATAGACTTTGACACAACACATTAAATGGGAAATGAGAAAAGGGAGAAGAAAGGGCACTCTTAAACGCCTTTTAAACGTTACCAATTAGAGGTTTAAAACTTGAATAAGATGTAGGCCTTTGGCATATGCCTGACTGATGGGACATTTAACTGAATACCTTCCCCAGCTTGGTAAAAGCAGCACGTAAGAGCGAGCGCAGAGTGAGGCAGCTGAGTCAAAGGGATTCATGCGAAAAGCTTTATCTCACGAGTCCTGGGATACACGATCGTCTTGAGATAAGTTTTTCTTCTCACAGTGGCTCAAATGATCTCCTGAAAGTTCACTCTTTCTTCCCCGTCTTTAAAGGGGCGCTGTGTGGTTTTGCAGAGGAAATAGAAACACAGGATTTTAAGTTTTACAATGTTAATGAGGTAATACAGTTGTCCATAACTGAATAAACAAGCTGTTCTAGGAGGGAAATAAAGCCCCCAGAACACTGTTTGATAGGTGGCAGGGTCCGCCACATATAAACAAAGTGAAACAGTATGAAACTGTGTTGTCCTTTAAGGTCAGTTTGTTTATTCAATCATGAAAACAAAGAGAGTTTAAGAGGCATAACATAAATAATCTTGCTCTTCTGATTCAAACTTCTTCCCCCAAAAACTACATACTGCTCCTTTAAACAAACACCCTGTCAGTGGTCAAAGGCCCACAGAAGCTGGACAATCAGCAGCACGGAGCTTCCCCCGGAGAGGCAGGCTGGGTCAGGTTAATACCACTGTGACCCTGAGCCATAAATATATTTACACATCATTACACATCAACATACACACACTCTCTCACACACACGAGCGCAGAAGAATCCCATTCAAATGCTCGCCGCACACACACACACACACACACACACACCGGCCTTAATTGAATATTTAATCTATTCATTGACTAACATTAATATGGTGAGAATAGCGGTAATGTGATCAAAGCTTAAATGAAAATATGAAGCATGACCTCACACAAAGAGCAGCGTCGGGGGGGACCACACACACACACACACACACACAAACACACACACACACACACACACACACAGAGGCAGAAGGCACGGTGCTGTTATGGCCTCCCCTTTCAAGAATCAATGCAATGGCCTTTTATTCCAATTAAAATGAAGCACATTATTATTAGAAAATATACATTCACGGCCCACGATAAACAAAACAGCCTGTAGCTGTGTAATCATATCATTTCAAAAACACTTTTTTTTTTTTTTTCAGAGGATTAAATTATACCTAAATGTCAGCTGATGTGAATGCTTGGCATGGCTGATCTTAGCAAATGAATATATTGATATAATACAGAGTATCACACAGAGTAGGTCGGTCGAGGAGTTTTAAGCGTGAAGCACTTCGGACGCTTTGAGGTAGATTTTGGATTTTCCATGTTTCTGACGGGTGAAAGTTCTTATCATCAGTCACCACAGCTGTCAGGACGAGGTGTAGAATATAACCCCTCTACTTTAAAACCCAAAGTGCCCCCTCTTATTCTTGAAGTCCGTGTGTGTGTGTGTGATCATGTGTGTGTATTTGTGGCTGTGTTCAGAGCCCAGCTGCCAAAGGGACATGTCCAGGATGTGCCTTTAGGCCCCAGTGACTGGCCTCTATCAGGCCTCTATCATCACCTCCCTGCAGTGGTCCTGCGGGTCAAGAGGTTTTAGCCTGAGGGGCAGCGCCTTTCAGCATCTCAGACGTCTTCAGTCTGACTGACTGAACTCTGAGTGTTTGTAATAGATGCTATCCATATCAACTAGGCCTACTATTTTTTCTTATCATATATTTCTACTTTCTTTGATAAAAACGCAATAAAATGTAAAAAAAAAAATGCTTCTTAAAGAACTCATTATAAGGCCAATTGAATATAAGGTGTAGAGAGATTTCCAACATAAGAGTTTTGCTTACTTGGTTACCTTACTATGCCTACCAGTGGTTGTTGTCTGCCAAAAAAAGGTCCAGGATGGTAGTCTCACACCCTCTTAAGGTCAGAGGAAAGATCAAGAGGGTCTAACCGTGGGTCATCACAGCACACTTCAACTCTGTCAGACAACTTAGACTCAGTTAATCCCACCACCACATAACTGAGATTCTATAAGGAGGCATCTGAGCTGGTTGCTGTCTGTTTATTATGAGGCTGAATAGTGATTTTTTTATTTATAGCCTGGTATAATCTCAGCATATTAGTTATCTAACATGACAGTAGTGGCACACTTGTTCATAAAAAATTGGGTATTTAGGCAATTTGATGCAATTCAAAACACGGAGGTGGAGGATGTTTTCTGATCCTTAACAAAAGTAAATTTACTAATGCACAGTAGAAATACTTGGCAACAAGTGACAGTCCTGCTTTGAAAATGTTACTTAAGTAAAAGTATGTAAGTAATCAGGAATATGTACTTAAAGTATTAGTAAGTATTGTACTCGATGCAGGAAAAAAAAAAGAGCTGGTGGTGTAGTAGTTTGAGGTGGAGCTCATTTTGAACTATTTTGTACAGGATTATTTTCATTAAGGATTAATCTGCTGATGATTTTCTCCATCAATTCTGAAAGTACATTTAAATAAAGTAACACTTTCACAATGCTCGTTATGTCCAACCAACAGTCCAGACCTCAAAATCATTGAAGCATTCTCAAAAATATTAGACAGGAAAAGCAGCAAGTCATTACGTTTGGAGCTGGACACATCAAACGTTTTAACATTGACTTTGTCAATTATCAGAATAGGCAATTAATTTTATGTTTGTCGACTAATTGCTTAAGCGACTACTCGTTCAGTTCTGATCAGTAGTTTAATTTATTAGAAAACATCATACTGATAAGCTCTCCATAAGTAACTAAAGCTGTCAGATAAATGTAGTAAAGTAAAAAAGCTTCCCTCTGAGATGTGAAGTATAAGTAGAAAGAAGGATGAAAAGAAAATATTCAAGTAAAGTAAAAGAACCTGAACTTTGTACTGAAGTAGAGTACTTCATGGTCCACTCTGTAAGAAAGTTGATTTCTGAGTCTCATTTCCAACTCATCAAATACTGACGTATGGGATGGCGGCCAACCATGGTCAGCATTTGATTTGATTGTGTAGGAAATGAGACTCAAAAATCAACTTTCTTACAAGTAAGTGTACTTTGTTATATTCTACTACTGGACGAACTTGTAAGCTTGTTATTTTCTAATAGGCTTATGGGTCGGCGATACATCGACGAGCAAGTAATCAAAGATGAAAAGCATATCCACATTTCTGTGGTGATGGTGTACCCGTCTGGTTGAAGCAGTATTGCTGAGTCAGATCTTGACACCTCAGCGTTACTTATAGATCAGATGTATGTCTACTACAGCGCTGCGTCTTCTAGTCATAATGTTTTTTTTACTGTGTTTGAATAGCAAAGTGCAGCATCTGTGAAATTTAACTAAAACTTCTATGTCTATAGTCAGCTGTGCTTGGGTAAGGCGTAGGTATAGTTACACACAAGAAAAACCACAGAAAATGAGTTGGACATTGTTTTTTCATCTACAGTACGGCTAAAGCCATGTAGAAGTAATTGCTAAAGGTCAAAAGAGACTGTGTTTTACCAACACATTTGTGTTTATCATTCAGGACAGATCAATACAATATTGTTGTTTTAAAGAACAAAAGCCAGGGGAGACTTAACACTGACCTTTGCTTCCATTTTCCATTGTGTTCAGGAGGTCCAACGAAACATACAAATGAGGCCCTCAGGTTTCTCTGGATATAAAAGGTTTTTTACAGTGCTGGGTGGGTGTTTAACTGAGGAAAGTATTGGAGATTTTTCTTGTACAATAAATCACCTTTAAAAATCACTTAGGAGAAATGTGCTGCAGTCTTTTTCTCCATTGTGCCGGGCTGTGGTTGTTCCAGACTCTCCAGAAAAATTAGGAGACCTGAGTAACAGACGTGAAGCTCTAAAATTTTAACATCCACAAATTAGAAAGTCTATGGAAAAGCTTATTATAAAAATAAGGGAAAAAAAACAATCTGTTACCTAAACATAGCCTTTGTATGCTCATTATTCGCCGTGACTTCCTCAAGCCCACACGTCACTCTCTGTACATATAAAAGGTTTGTTTTAGGGCAACAAAAACCCAACGACAATGAATGAAAACACAATTATAAATATTATATTCCCTTTTTATAACGCTCCAATTCTGTCCCTATACCCCCCAAACCCCTACCCACTGAACCTTTAACTTAATTATACAAAACCAACAAGTCAAACACAGTAATAACACAATATCAGGCCTGTTAACTAGTTATGAGGTGCATGATGCTGCAGAGTCTCGCTATTTCCCATCAGCCATAACAGGTTTGTCCAGCTGCACGGTTGCTGATAATTATTGTTGCTGCTTGTCTGATCATGTGCTTTGATGCAAATGAGTTTGCTCAGTGGTGGCAGTGGTTTAACAGTTTGCTCTTATGCAAATTGAAATTAAATTCAGCCAACATTTATGTTTCAGCATGACTGTACTCACACAAGCACAGCAAACAACTGTAGAACTGAACTCTTCTTGATCGTTGGCTTCAGTATAGGTATGTGAACCGAGGCACTGTGCTGTAACTGGTGGCTTAAGTATGAACACGTGTCAGAAGTCCTGCCCAGTGTCCTATAAATTATGTTCATATTGGATCACATTGCACCTCACTGATTATTGTCTGTTGCCAACGTGTAATGGTGTGGAGGTTGGGGTGCTAGAAAGTTCATGCCCTGTCACAGACCTCCAGGGTTAGGGTTAGGGTTAGCAAATTATCCATTACCGACATTCTTGTCTGGTGACTGGGTTACAGCCCAGCAGTCAAGACGTTTTTCAGGGCAACCGAAAAAAAATTAAAATAATCTAATCACCAGAAAAAATGTTGGAAATGTACGTTACTGCAAACCACAGATATGTTGAAACTTAGTGTTTGATATATTGTGCTTATGATCTGGTTAAGTTAAGGCACAAATCCCATGCGGTTTGGGTTCTGAAAAGATCATGTTTTGTCTTCCTTCTACCTCTACCTGGTATTGTTGCCACAAACACTGATTGAAATAGTCAAATCTCAGACAGTGGTCCCTTGTTATATATATCCAGTGGTTTCAGGCTTGGAAATATTGAAACACCATCTCCAACAGTGGTCTCTTGTTATAAATATCCAGTGGTTTCTAGCTTACAAATGTTGAAACACCGTGTCCAACAGTGGTCTCTAGTTAGAACTATCCAGTGGTTTCTTGCTTACAGTGGTCTCTTGCTTGGCAGCTTTTCTCGACCAGCTGTCAAGCCACCAACTCCCCCTTCATGTGTATGATATCTGTATAAAACGTACAAAGTTGAATTTATCTGTGATTTGCAGAAACGTAAAACGCTAAAATTATATTCTAGTGACGAGGCTGGGGGAAAAAATGCTTTTCACAGTTATTGTTTTGTTTGTGTTTAATGTCTAACAGTGCAGTGTCTTGTTATTCTGTGTTCCAATTAGTTTTCCAATAAATTATCTGTGGTCTTATATTTGTCTTGTTTTTGCATATGGAGGTTTTTCCCTTTAAGTACTGCTGTGACCTTTTCAGTCTCATTATAGGGAAAAGTTTCTGCATTGGCACGCTCATTATCTGAAAGTGGGGTATTGGTGTTGTCTGTCTCAGTGTGATGCAGAGAAATCATTGTTTTCAATGAAGAATGTTAACAGTCCTTTGAAAGCTATTTCTAGTAGTATCTCGGAAAGCCAATTTCTTTCTTGTTCTTCTCATCCTGCTGTATGACTCAAAATTGAACTACTACTGAAAATTAAATTCTTTTGAGAGGAAGATATCTCATGCATCCTTTAGCTTGTCTGTTTGCACGTCTCTGCGGACATGGAGCGCTGCTAGCAGATGTGCATAGGCATTTATTCTTCTGCAGTGTTGCATATACAAAGCAACTGCACAACATCACTGCACATGTTAAAGAAATTAGGCATTTGTATCAGAATTGAATCTAATGTTCAGATCAAAGACTGCAGCATGAACACAAGTGTAGCTTTGTGGTCATGAATGAAAACTAGTTGTTGCTATTATAGTAACGCTTATAAAAACATTTAAAATTTATAGTTCTAATCCAACAATTTCTCTTGGATTGCCGTTCGACAGGAACCAGAATCTGAAAGCACAGCGTATGTGGTTCACTTTAAGGTGTTTTGCAGCAGTTAGAATGAAGGCAGAGAGGTTCCAAAATAGCACCTCTAACAAGTCCCGCAGAGAGAGGAAAAGAGACACCTTTGCGGGCCCGTTGCTCCTGGGCTACAACATGTAGTGTGACGACTCAGTAACTCCAACAGGTCGGCTTTAGACTATTTGGAGAGTTTTGAGAGACAGCCTGGCCAACTGTGAGGATGTGCTCTGACGCGCTAGGTGCTTCTCCATCTGCCACGCGTCTCAATCAAGCCTAATGTCCGCTCCCTGCCTCCTCTATCTTTACCCTTCACTCTCCCTCCTCTCTGCTTTTCTTTCGATCTCTCCTCTCCTCAGGTGGAAGAAGGGGGATTCATTTTCCCCTCTAAATTATGATGAGTCAGCCAAGCGATGTGCTTCCCACCTTTCTCAGAAATAACTGTTCGACTCAACCTACAAGCTGTACTTTCTCTTGACAATCCAGGGGGAGATGGGAGAGACAGCTTCTTTGTTCACAGGCTTGTAGCTGCACTGGACTGGTTGTGACTGAGTTTACAGTGTCCACAGGCTGTCAGGCTAACTGGGACTTTACGATGGACAAGGCTCCTGGTTTCCCATTGTGTGGAATATTTTGCAGACGCTCTCAATTTCAGTTTTCGTACCGTATTTGACAGGTGACATTTACCCACTTAAATGACTTCAGCACCAAAATGCATGGATTTCAATGTGAAAATAAAGTGTGTGTCAATGTTGTTGGTAATCCTACTGCAGAAATAACCACAGCTTACATCACAAAGTGGTAGTTTGTTGTTAAGTGACACAAATGTGAGAAATAACTTTATAAAAGAACATAATCACAGTTTTCCATGATGCCTTTTTTGAATAGTTGAATATCCTTAAAGGTGCAATATGTAAGAATTGGCCACCATAAATTCATACTCCCAACGAATAAGGGCAGCATATCACCAGAATAACTGCTAACTGCTGCTAACTTTTTAAATACATGGCTGTAGCTACCATTAGCTGGCCAGCTAACCGGGCTACCTGGGAAGCGTTGGTGTTTACACCGCTAGCACAGGAGCAAGAGGTTTTCAGGCCCGGGGCAAGCTGGTTAGCATGCTAACTTCAGTAGATATCTCTTCAACACAATACACAGGTGTCTTTCTTTACAATCTGTTGATAATGTTAGTTAATTTTTGAATGTTTTGAACTAAAATTCTTACATATTGAACCTTTAAACATCATATACATCATATAATTCACTATATTTCTATATAAATCATTTTTAATTGATTTCACTTTGACATTAAATCATAAAACTTTCCCATCATCTATGTAAGCCCACAGGTCTAAGGAAAGAAAAAAATCTGTAAAACTCAAGTCAGGGGTCGACGGCGGAAGTCATTTCTTTTTTTCCTGGGTCTGGTCGAGGGGTGCTGAGGTTCACCCCCTGCATAAGCAGTATGTGGGACTGGTACAGTGGCTGCGGCTGACTGACCTGCCTGCTCATTAAGGCACTAGCGAGCCCATTTGGCCTGCTCCTGTAATGGGAGCCTGTACTGTGTCAGAAACACTTATTTGCTCCACAGCCATCACAGAACATTAACATTCACGACAGCCCGTCACATGGGGGAAGGTGAGGGGGGTCGGAAGGGTGTCTGAGAGGCTTTGCTCGCTGCCCCAGCCTGGTCGCACACACACCCGCACACACGCGCAGGGCCTTCAGGCATTTCACACGCACGCAGACACAGTTCATACATGCGCATATACACAAACATAACACACCAACATAGCAGGCTCTTAGATAATATCTCTGACCACTTGAATGCACACACACACACACATGCGCTTACACTTTTTCATTCTCTTAACACGCCCTTCCGTCGATCACATGCTCTCTCTCTCACACACACACACACACACCTCTCACACACACACACACACACACACACACACACACACACACACACACACACACACACAGACTTCAAAACCCGGCGTTCTCTCACACACTCTAGGAAACATGCAATCAGCCCTCTAAGTAAAGGTCACATTTGCAATGCAGGTGACTCAAGCAGAAGGCAGCAGGTAATTGGCTGACGGGACGGGGAGCGCTAATACCTCGTCTCTGAAAGATAATGTGATGGATGGGAAATGCTTGGCATCGGGGTAATTAGATGTGTTTGGAGGAGACTAGACCAGGCCAGGGCCTCCACTTATGGTGAGTGGAAGTAAAGAGGGAGGAGTTGGGGGGGGACAGTCAATGAGAGAGTGTCGGGTTGAGCAGCAAGGGGTCACACGAGGCCTCCACTAAATTTAAGAGATCAGGAGACAGAAACAGAGAGAGGAAGATAAAGTTAGCCTCAACATTATATGGGTTTTAAATATTGTTGCCTTGATATTCATATGCCGCCTCACCTCGGAACTGAGGATCAGCTGGAAATGAAATTAAGCACCACAGCAGGGGACACTGTGGCACAGTTTCACATGTGGCAATGCAGATCAAACAAGTGTTGCAATGGCTTCTCTAACAGCCTTTAACTACAGCAGCTGAAGGGAAACAAATAATGTAACTGTGTAAGAATGAAGCACAGAACTTAAAGCTGCTGTAAGTGATATATTTTTTTATTAGACAAGTGTTAAATAACTCTATATTCTAGTAGTAATCACTGTAATAGAGTATTTGTCTCTCCTCACCCTGCTCGTGCACTAAAAGAGAAGATACATTTTCTGGTATCCCTGCCCATGTTATCCAATCAGGACAGAGAACTCCATAAGGAGGAGGTCCTGTCTGCTCGTGAACACATAGAGAGCAGGATCCTCCTTAAGCCTGACATTTATACGGGTTGAACAGAAGTTGCTGTATTTATTATTTGTTTAAAAAATGGGTTAAAAAAATACAGGACAGCCTTAGAATTGAGCTTTAGATCAATGTTGCTGGTCACAAGATCAAGACATTGAGCTAAAGCTCCCCCCTGGTGCCCCCATGTGTGGAAAAAATGCTGCAAAAGTGCCCTCTTGGATGCCCCCATGGTAGACAAAACATGATAAAGTGCCCTCTAGGGTGCACTTTCAGTGCCCTTTTTACACGCTGGTGCCCCACCACATACAGCTGGTGCCCTTTTAATTAGTTTTTGCCCCTGCCCCTTGAACATCCTGAGTCCACCACTGGCGTGAACCCCATGTACAGAGGCTGTGTCCTCGCAGCGGTGACCCAGGGTTTCAATCCGACCCGTGGTCCCTTTGCTGCATGTCATCGCCTTTCTCTCTCGTCCCTTTCCTGTCAACTCTTCTGGCTATTCTGTCAATAAAGCCTATAATAATAATAATAATAATAATAATAATAATAATAATAATAATAATAAAAAGAAAATAGATAATGACAAATTTTACTCGTATGATACTAAAGTACATTATTTGTACCAGACACTATTTTCAGTTGAGAACACTACAAGTATGAGTCAACCTTTCATATTACTGTCAAAACATGTTGCAACAACTGTGCAATGGACGGCTGATATCAAGAAAATCAAATGCACTGCAGCTGAATTTCCCTGTGTGTACGGTAGAAAAGCACACATACTGGAGGGACAGAAAGGGTGCGCGAGGAAGGAGGGAAAAGATGAGTGCAAAGCGTTCTAATTGAAGTGGGCCAGCTGTGGTGGGGTGAAACCCTTTAAGACACATGCATTATTTACATAGTGTGTGTAGCTGTGCAGGCCCGCCTGTGTGTGTGTCTGTGTGAGACACCCTGTCTGCATCGCACCTCCTTTGGCGAAGGCATATATTCTATCACAGGGCATCCGAGTGGAAACAAAGACTCAGCCTTTCTTTGACTATATACACAGTCGGAGAGAGGAGGGTCGGAAATGGAAATATTGTCACTGACAGTGCATATAACCAGGGCTGGAGAGGAAGGAACTGCGTGCATACTGATATTTTAAGTAGGAACTGCTACTGAGAAAAAAAAAGACAACTGAAATACGTTATGAAATACATATGGACATAATAATGACAAAAAGTCAGTAATTTCATAGTTATCCCAATCCTTCTACTGTCTTCTCTAATTTCTCCTCTCCTCTCCTCTCCTCTCCTCTCCTCTCCTCTCCTCTCCTCTCCTCTCCTCCCGTCCGGCAGGTTATTGCCTCTGTGTGCAAATAAGATTAGTAGGTTGTATTTTCTCAGGTCTCTGCATTGAAACAGTAAGCCTGGCTGTGTATATAATTAGAGAGAGATTATGGCAAGGCCACTGCCAACGACCACGGCCAACTGACATTTTGTGTGTGTGTGTGTGTGTGTGTGTGTGTGTGTGTGTGTGTGTGTGTGTGTGTGTGTGTGAACTGGCTGCGGTTGTTGTGCAGTGGCCTCTCCGTAATCTCTGTGTAATTGTGAGCGAGCGTGTGTGTCTGTGTGTGTGTACAGGACCACAGGTGATGTTTGAAGAGTAGCAGAGCCAGGACCTCGGAAAGCAAAGTGCTGACAGTGTGACGTCTCTGAAAATGAATAAAATGTAAAGTTTTATACGGGCTGTAATTCACCAGCTGATAGGAGCTGTAGTACGGCTGATATAAAGAAACAATATGGCGTGAATTAAAGGCTTATTAGGGGTCCTTTACCATGATAATGTGCTTGTCAGTGCTTGCCCTTTGTTACTGCAGGCTTCGACTCTCAGTGTAAACATGCACCCCTGTGAACTTGGCAGATGTCTGCAGCCAATATCTATCCTCCTGACGAGCCGAGTGTTTGACTTTGACGCCATCGATATCCTGTTTATTCAGTCCGCATAGGAGTAATCACTTCAGTAAATGTGCAATATTTTGCAGGATTTATAGGTTTGTAGGTCACGACTGTTTTCAAACACACTTTGAATGGTGGAATATTTTGAATTTCAAACCATATTACCATGGAAATGGGGGAAAGAGGTGTGGTAATTTTAACAAAATGTCACTGCTTTTAGTTGGCATGAATGTATTTTGTTGCCTTTATGTTGTTTTCCAGAGTTCAACTTTCAATATCTTCACTTTCCATCTTCTTTGTATTATTTGAATGGAATTGAATTGGTACATATTGACATTGATCTGTCTTTGGTAAAACAAAATAACAAAAATAAAAATACAAGCAAAAATGACAGTATATACCATAAAAAAGAGAAGAAAGAAAAAAAGAAATAAAAGATTTCAGTAAATTAACATAACATGGTTTGTATCAATAAATGATTGGGGGGAAACAATATCTAGCTGTTTATTTACTTATATATTTATTTGTTTGTTTGTTTGTTTATTCATTTATTTACTTGTTTATTTTCATGTGTTCTGACTTACAGGCCATTTTATTCCAGCTTCAGCTCAGTCTGTTGTATGTTACCAAAGTAATGGGTCACTCACTTCTTCATCCATGTAGAAATTTTAACACCTGATTAAGTGTTTAATTCCCAAAGCAAGAATTTAAAGGTGTCATTTATCACATTCAGGCACTAAAGTGGTTGCCAGGTTTGTTGTGCTACCAAACATCGTTAACACTAGGTAGCAAATGTGGATGTTGCTACACCCTTATGTCGCTAATGCTAGCCAGCTAACGTTAGGGCAGGACGGTAGAACTTGGCCATTTTTAAGGGTTTTTGTCTGTTTGTTTGTTTTTTTTCGCACAAACTGGCCCTTGATGCTGACGAAACACAGATAAGCTATTGGCTCACAAACCTTGTCAGAATTCTTACACAAACATAAATGAAACAATCATTTTGGGTCAAACATTGAAAATTGATAAATTCCCAATCATAATGATGTTTTTAAGGAAAAGAGACACTTTTATTCTGCACCTTTCTCCGGCCTCTGTAGATGTTTTATTTCTTTTTAAATGATTTGTCTCCATAAAAATGTTATGAATGTGACCTTTCAGGTTGAATTCCAGAAGTCAGAATTTGAACACTTTTCTTTCAACAAACACTCCGCAAAACCACCAACAGCAAAAACAATCCCTTGTTTTCCATCTGCTTCCCATCACTCCATGTTGCCTGAAAGTTACTAAATAATAGAAGAATTATGGGTATTTTATTCAGCCATTTTTCACGCACAGTTTCACACAAATTTGCGCTCAGAGCGCTTTTCTAACTGACTGAAGAATCTTCACAGTGGTTCACTGGTGCCTCCCCTAATAGACGCCTAACAGCTCCCCACTCTCACCTCGTGCAATTAGTTTTCATTGAATGCTATTGATTTCCACCCCCTTTCAATTACATACACAAAAGTCAACCACATAGATGTTTGTAGTCATTAGGAGCTACTCTTTGTGTCTTCTCCAATACTAATTATGTGTGGCTGCTGGTGTTTGTTATCCTCCGTGGATGAATGAAAAAAAAAAAAAAAACTGAGAAGAAAAAAAAAAAAAACATAGAATCACTACATGCACCAGTGGACATCTGGGGTCCTGTCGCGTGTGTGTACGTGTGTGTATGTGAGTGAGTGTCTGAGCGCATGGCTATCCTGCCACTGTGAAGCCTATGGAGAATACACCTAATGAAATAAATATGACTTGGATAAAGAAAAAAGTAGAAAGTGTTTGTCCCTCGGCACGTCTCTCTCAGAGTGTGTAATGTATTGTGTTTTCTATGTGGCCTGGCACTTCTCCTGCATTGTTAAAGGAATGTTCCCAGAAATGTCTTTGTTGTATTTAATTTTAGATAAATCCCCACAATAAATGGCTATTTCCTTTGAACAGAACTGAGGATTTGTATTGAAATCTGTAGATGAAACAGACAGAAAAGGGAAAGGACAAGAAAAGAAAGAAGAAAGGGAAAACAAGCCATTTTGCCACCGCAATAGAGAGAACATTTATTTTGGTAACATCTGTATGAATGTATCTTTAAAGGATAAATAACAGGGGAAGCTTTATTTATTTATTTTTTAATTGGTATGTGCTTTTGATGACATATAATGCTATTAAGTTAAAATAGTTCCTTTTGTCCTAATAGTGAATTTCTCGTGTTCCCCTCTCCAGTGAAAACGCTGCAGATTAGAGAGTGAAAGGTTGCACAGGTCTCTGTGTTTGAACTAACCTCTGTCCTATATTTACACATCCTCTAAACAGGAATGCCATGCATATGTACAGAACAGATTTGGCGAGCATCTCTGAGTTGAATCATTATGCCCTTTCCCGTGCATGGCAGCAGTTCAATGATAGCTCTGAACCGTGAGAGGGAATGGGCATATTATGGCATGGAGGTGTAGAAGTTGAGTCTGTAGAAGAGTCTTTGATATTTAAGAGAATCAACATTTTCAACATATTTTATTTTGGAAAACGATATCAAAATTAAGGAAGTTGTTCATACAAGGGATGTTGTTCTCTCTCTGGTCACATCAAGTGATGGTCCTCCTGATATCAGATATTCTTTTTCAATGGAGGGTGTTGCTTTATTGGTTGCTTGTGGCCTTAATGCTGCTATGATAGCAAGTATCCTCAACTCTGCTGACAGCGTATCACAGTTTCAGAACATTCTCGACATCTTTACTGTGAAAAGAGACTAAATTGTGTGTCAAGCAGACAGGAAATACTACTGCTACAGATGATGAGGAGCTCAAAAGGAGAACAGTTAATTGCTGGAGAATATAATGGTGACCTGTTCCAAGAGCCTGACAGAGGAGTGTGTGATCATGTGAGTGATAGACAATCTACACAAATGTGTGGGTTTTTTTTAACGTGATGCTCTAATGATATTATTTCATGTTTCACTTTAACTACAGACACTTCCCAACAGGACTATTGTTTAAGTATAATCCAACCTCAAAAAGTCTTCTGACTTCTCGTATTTAATCTCCTCTGAAGTTTGAACCGTTCCACAAAAGAAGAATCTTTTGGTGACACTGACGGGAGTCAAAGGTACAAACACATCTTTTGAATGAGCTGTACTAGCTTGCTATTCGACAAGAAGCTTTATTTATTAAATGAAGCTATGTACAATCACGAGAAGAAATTCGGAGATGGACTAAATGTCACCTTAGAGGGAAAACAGAAAGAAACCAAGAGAGCTATTGTGACCGACCGACATGTGCTAGCATGTTCCGGCTGGCTATCACGTTAGCATTTTAGAGACTTTCAGCTGAATTTCGCTGTGTCACTTTCTGACTGAACCTGTAGACCTCCTACATCATCAGTACCGTAATGTCCTCATAGACCATTCCATACAAACATTAATGCAACGTATTAAAGCCACTGGTTTTGTGACAATATTCCCCAGAACAATGTAGGATACACATACCATTTTCTCATCGTCTTAAAACCTCCCTACAATCCATTTTTGAGGGCTCCTGTATGTTATTGTTTCAGAATGTACATTTTTGAAACACCCAACATAAAAAATCAAACAGTGTGTACAGAGATCATGGGTCATGACCCCAAATACAGCAAGCTACAAGCAAACAATATATATATTTTTTTTTTTACAACATTCTTGTTTTCGGACCTGCTGAACTTAATGCTTGAATTAGGCCTATAGGATCAAGAGCATATAGTGCACAACAATGAATGCCACCACTAAAAACACATAATGCCACACATGAAGCGTTATTTGAAGGATTTTTCTTTTTTCACACACTTTGACTTCAGCTCTTAGTTTTCACCAAAGGCTAGCATTTGGGAAGTTTTCCCTTTGACAGCTAATTAGAATAGCGTGTTTGACAGGTGCACAGATGTGTCTCAGGTATAAGTCTAATACATCAACTTTAAAAAGGGGATTCATGAGAAAAAGTCTTATCCGCTGGATCAAAGTCAGAGAAATCCTCTAATTATGATGAGGTTCAGACTGGGTGTCTCACTCTCTCCTCTCCTCCTGCTCCCTTGATCTCCCCGTCGTTGACTCTGCCATCTATCACAAAGTGTTCCTTTGATAATTACATGCCAAAATGACTTAAAACTCCCCCGCTAGGTGTAAGGCATTACAGCCTGAATGACATGCCAACTCACCTTAAGGACTTTTTAACAAGGTAAGTCAGGAGTTACGCCGCGCAGTCACTCACTCTTTTGCACAATCATACGGCAACCCCTAATTACAGCCTTTCATAATCCTCCGACTCGTTATTTTGACTAAACAAGTTCACAGCGAAAGCCACTGTGGCAGTCTGCCATCTCTCTCTCTCTCTCGCTGCATCCCTCCCTCGCTCCCTCTCCATCGCTCTGTTTCTCTTCCTGTGTGTGTGTGTGTGTGTGTGTGTGTGTGCGTGGAAACATGCAGGCTGAAAGTAAGGTGGAGACAGTCTGCCACTCAGTGAAACAGATAATTAACTGATGTACAGTGGAGTGGAGATTTATTTATTTATTTATTTTAACAGATTCAGTGGGCAGCGAGGATCCTGCCTTTGTGTTTGTCAGCCGATGGAAATGAGACTTGGGGAGGGAGGGGCAGACAGGAAATAGAATGTTGATGGGCCAAATACCAAGCCACAAAATCTCTAGTGAGTTCTTCCATGAGACACCGTGTGTGTGTGTGCGTGTGTGCGTGTGTGTGTGTGTGGGCGCAAACCCCCAGAACAAGCCAACAGAGCCTGAACGCTTGGCACTTGCAGTTCATGTGTTAAATGTGGGCATGGTTGTCAGCGTGTATAGAGGTGTGTTGAACTTGCTTAGCATGTCCCATGGACACTTGCACACTTTGTATACTTTTACACAGCATGTCTGGGTTACGCAGGCCTCACACACAGACACACACTTGCCTGTCTGGTGGCTTCAGTGTGTGAGTGGATGCTGTGTACAAGCAGGCTGGGTTTGTGTGTGTGTGTGTGTGTGTGTGTGTTCAGGGACTCTGCATGATCACACTGGGGCGGTTGCTTTTTGTATGTTTCTTTTTTGTTTCCATGTTTTGCTGTTGATCATAAAAAACATAGAAAGATAGAATAAAGAAACCTTCCGCTTCAGTGAGTTGACATCAACGTTTTTCTTTTTTCAAATGCTTGACATAAATAACAAATTCCAACTCAAACAGACAATACTAAAACAAATTATAACAAATATGTCAAAAAATTGTGTTTAGTGACAGCCAGTGTAAACATGCTTTTTGAGGTAGTCTGTCAGGTGAGTAGTACTGACAGGAGCTTCTGCAGAAGAGTCAGAGATGAGTGTGAGCTACACAAAAAAGTACAGCCTCAAGCTGAAGCTGCTGGCAAGACATTTCAAGTTGTTTTTGGTGAATTCAGATAGATTTTCAGGGTAATTGTTTTTTAAGCTTTGCTCAAGGACCCTCCTACTTGATGTCGCATTTCAGGAACTGTTGGTTCACTTTTTGTAAGATTGCATTGGATTTCCTGGTAGATTGATGTTTGATAATGTGACTTATGTGCCTGTTTTACATAAAATATCACAATTCAGTTTTAAGAATTCCAGCAACATCTTGGGATTTTGTCCAGTTTGTCGTCCTACCGCAGTATTCAGCATGTGGATTGTCACCAAAAACATATTCCGAGGTAGACGGATCGAAATTTTAAAAAGACTTTTAAAAAGAGTTATTCCTAAACTGTACTTTTTTTAAAAGTTGACTTTAATTAAAAAAAAAGTCGGGAAACTGATTTCCTCAGAATTACCAAGTAAAGTTACATATATGTTGTACGAGCTAAAAAGTTTTAACAACTGAAAATTATTTGTCTACTTTACTTGGTAATTTTGAGGTAATCGGTTTCCTCGATTTATTCATTTATTTTTTTAAATAAAGTCACTGTCAGATTTTACAGTGTAGCTCACTGTTTGTGTTCATTTCAAACCATATTTGTTTGGAGGAAATGTTGATATTCAAAAGTAAGTATACATTTGCACACTTAAACTAATACCCATCAAAAGTCAAGACCATGCTGAACTAATCATTTTTATTGTGTTAGCATGCTGTTGTGGCCTACTAGCACTTAGCTTAGCTTTACCTACATGTCACTGCTAATCCTTTCCTGCATCTGTGTAATTAAAATGTAAATGATTTGACTCAAAGGGAGTGTAAGATGTTCTCCACCTCAGCTTGTGGGCACAGTAACACTGACTCACTGTTGGGTTTTGTTGTGTGAAACAGGTGGGGTCCTTCAGTAAGGTTCCTATAATGTCAGCTAAAAACTTGAGGTATGTTCCTCGTACCAAGTTCAACCACATGAAGCGAGTCTTAAGTGCTCGGCGAAGTGTTCGGGGCGAGTTTGAGGTTGAGCTTTAAGCGCTTACGCTCACTTACAATTTGGACACTCTCATGTGTGCACCAGGCGGATATCTGAAAACCACATGAAGAGATCTACCTCTCTATACATCACAGTGGCAGAGAAATTAACATTTTAAAGTGTAAATATTTACATATTTACAACAAAACACTAAACAGTCCTGTTTGAGGTGCACCAGCACAGCTTACCACATTAAACAAGAGAGAGTTTAAAAAAGGAGCATATGACATTAAGATAATGATATCACGTGCAGCATTTAAGGGAAACCAACAGGCATTTCTATAGGAAACGTGTGGCTCAAGATACTTTATAAGGGATGAAGGGAGGTTTACATTGAGCCGATCTGTTTTAAGTAGTATGTAAAGCAACAGTGACCTCTATGGTTTGAAAAGGGAACTACAGAATTGGAGGAGCCCATGAAGTTTGACGACTTGAATTTAAGCCCAACAGTCGGTTTCACAGCTGCTCAAAACACACTAAATATTTGTATTAGCAGCTACTTTAATTAAATAATAGAAAAACATAACATGTATCATCATCCAAAACATGTGGGCAAACTTACATGTGAATTGGTATCAATTTATGGGTAGCAAGTTGTCTTAAGGACGAGTGTGTGCGTGTGCGTGTGTGTGTGTGTGTGTGTGTGTGTGTGTGTGTGTGTGTGTAGTGGGAATCCGTTTGCGGAAATGTTTATGTCCCTCTTCATACATGTAATGTACAGAATGTGCCTCCCTGTCTGTCAGTCTTCTCTGTCGATCATTGTGTGTTTGTGCGTGTGTCTGTTTGTGTGTATGTGTGTGTGTGTGTGTGTGTGAGAGAGAGAAAGAGCGAGGGTCTGACTGTCAGACTGTCTGTCTGTCACCACTGATACTCGCAGTTTGCTGGAGGGGAAACATCCAGATATTTCTGCTTGACCGTACAGCTGCCCAGCCAGAGACAGCCTCTTTTCCTGCTTGGCCCCTCTGCGGACAGCTCTGTGTGTGCGCGTGTGTGCGTCTGTTTATATGTGTGTGTGTCTGTGTGTAGAAGTCAGACAAAGCAAGACAATGTGTGGCCGGTTGGACGGTGATTTTGGAATCTGTTTCACCCTCAGGTGACTGTCAAGCTGTCAGAAAAGCAGGTTTGTTCCAGCTCGAGATGTACCTCACCATGTTTATATTTGCAGTTATTTTCCCCTTTGAGTGCGAACATCTTGTTGACAACGCTGTACACAGAGAGGCTGGACAGGTAAATAAGTCACACAAAGAGTTGTGTGCATCTGCAGGAGAATTTCAAGAAGCAGGATTATGAAAGATAAAGGAAAATGATATGTCATTCTTGGGGTTTTTTTAAGGTCTGATGGTTATTTTAAGAATCCCCCAACTATTTCATTTTTAATATGGACCGGTTTTCAAGCACACTGCAAATTTTAAAGTTGACTTAACTTAAAAGGGGCACTCAATTCAAACTCAGAATTTAAATTTTTCAATATCAATATTTTTCAGAAGTATTCATTCTTCCATGATTAAATATACAAACTGTTCTCGGAGGGAAATAAGGTCAGAACACTGTTTGAAGCTAGAAAGGTGGCAGGGTCCGCCGCATATAAACAAAGTAACACAGTATGAAATTGTGTTGTCCTTTAAGATCAGTTTGTTTATTCAGTCATGAAAATGAACAGTCTTTTTATTTAGTTTAGATATAAAAAGAATCAGTCAGTGAAGATATTTCTCTTCTGATTAAAATGTCTTCCCCAAAACTGCACAGTGCACCTTTAAAAAAGGCAGGAAACCAATTACTTCAGAATTATCAAATAAACTAGACTATTTCATTTAAGTTATATGAGCTACAAAGTTTTAAAAACTACTTCACCTGGTCATTTTGATGTTATTGGTTTCCTCAGTTTCTTTGAAGCAAAGTCACTTTATCAGATTTTACAGTGCAGCAAAATGTTACTTGATGCACCTGAACACACGTTTCTACTACTATACATCTGGAGCTGTATTTACTGCTGCCGAAAAAGTAGTTTTACATTGACTCAGAGAACTATTACAGTGCATTCCAGCAAAAGTTCAGGCTCTAATCCAGCGGACTGTGCTCAGATCGAAGCATGAGACCAAACCACACAGCAGCTGTATAAGCGTTATATCTGAACCATCCATGTGGTTTATCACTGTTCAGATAATAATGAGCCTCTTAGTTTATCGTCGTACACAAGACAATCTACTCCGCTCATTGTCTCCTCTCCCTGGGTGAGTGCGCCCTGCTAATCGTTCCCCTGATCCCTCCAGCAACAAGGACAAAGTGAGAATAGGGCCCTCTCTCTCGCAACACCTGATTACCTTTTTCTGCGGTCATAACTATACAGTAGCTTTCATCTAACAAAACAGCAAAACAACAATGACCGGACACTAAATTTCTGGCATGGGAAAAAGAAAAAGCAACAAAGAGTTTGCTTGAACAACAATCCAAATATGTCCATTTTTATGATCCAGGATTGTAATGAATGCAAGCATGTGAGATTAGTTTTTCGGGGGGTTTTGTTCAAGCCCGTTATCAAAGGGGAACAACAAAAGCGGCGAAAAAGACGGAACAGGCTTGTGTGCAACAGAAAGTTTTTTGTTTTTCAATTTTCAAAGCCTTCCCTGAGAGTCGCTGGGGGAAACAATCGCCCTGACACAGGTCCATTGTTTCCTGGGCGGGTATAAATACAAGAGTGCTAATGTGTCTGTTGTTCGCCGTTTCTGGCTCGCAGCGCTCATCACTTCCCAGAAGATAGGTGATCAAAGATAGAGACAACAGGATGCCAAAGAGATATCACAGAGAATGTGAGGATTTACATCTGCACTCCTCATAAAACCAGAAGCTTTTACAATGGAGCTCCGATGGGCCCGCGAGGACTGAACATAACTGTGTGTGCCTGTGTGTGTGTGTGTGTGTGTGTACAATGGATTTCCAGCTCCAAATCAGTCTATTATCTGCTGTGTGAGAAACACCTATGGGAACCTCAGAAGAAAAGGCAATATCAACAATTTCACAAAGGACCAAATATCAGAATTATGCTTTCAGAAAAACCTCTGTCTCGGATGGTAACGCACGCATGTGCACAATCCTACATAAGCACACACACGAACTTACACAAGCACATGCACACATGCAATCACAGAGCACGGAAGGGATTACAATATTTCCCCTCTCAGCCAGATTAGACAAGATCAAATTATTTCCCTTCTCTGATGCCAGTTTTCTGCTGTCTAATGCCGGCTTTTCAAACAACACAAGGTTTATTGTGGGCAGCGCATAATGCAGCAGATTTCAAATTCCTGTCAAATGCGGTGTGACAGAATACAGTAGCTCTTCTCGCATTCAGCAGGAGGAGGCCCACGCTGGCCACTTACACTGGCTGCGGCTAAGCTGTTTATGTCCCCCATTCAGCAGTTACACAGGCCAGCGAGTGTAAACACAACAGTATCTTTTTAATTGTGCTGTTTCAAGCCCCGCTTCTCTGTCGAATTAGAGAGCGGACCACTCTGTGTCTCTCCCCCAGTCTGGCAGATTAGGGGCCTCGCTGTAAGGAAATGCCGGGGTGGCTCGGTTTGGGTTGTCACCGAATCAGCTTAAACTTTGCTCAGCAAGCATGGCGAAGAGCGATAACAACCAGATGCTTGTTTGCGGTGCAGAGATGCTGCGGCAGGGGCGGCTGGGCGTGCGCGCACGTCCGTGTATGTCCAGCAGACTTTATTCCGCTTGTTGTCGTCTTATTTGTTAGGAGGCCGGAGATAAGGAGAGACAGAGTGAGTAAGAAAAACTGAGATAAGTCCTGTGTATGCGTGAGTGTGTGATAGAAATAGAGACAGTGAGTAGGTGAGGCAGTATGTGAGTGAGAGATTGGGAGAGTTTGGATACAGTTTAAAGTGTGTACAGTACACGTCGGATAAAATAGGAATCATGTTTACACTGGTTAAAAAAAAGGTGGTAGCGGCTCCACATGAAAACCTTTGATTATTATAATGTAATTCAACCTGTTTTTGACAGTTTACAGTGAATTCTTACAGGCATTGGGGAAAAGAGGTCATCCCCCTACAACACTCAACACAACAGGACAGTTATGAAGTAGTAGTACATAAACATTACATAAATCTCTCTTGTCATTTTACATTGTTGTTACATGTTCAGATTTCTTTCTCATCCCCCATCTTCCTCCTGCCGACAGGAGAAATCAAACCACCGGAGAGGAGTTTGGTGCTCTGAACACAAGATCTGTTTTTTTTTATTGTTTTTGTCTTATATTGTGAAGTTAGGTATTAACAGCACTGAATAACTTCCTACCTCCAAATTTGCTTCTGACATTCAGGTGTAGTTCATAGAGCTGCTTTATTATTTTTTATTTATTTATTTATAAAAATTCCAAAAATCTGTGCAACAGGCCTTGCCTTGTGCACTTACCATCTGCTTGCTTACCATGTAAAACACAAATCCCTTAAAATGGCACTGTCCTCCCGAGATAAACGACCAAAATGTGCCCAAAATGACTTGTACAGTATGTTCAAGTGACAAAGCCCTCTAGTGGTTTGCAGTAATCTTTGACTCTGGTCAATCTGTAGCAAAGAAGGAAGTTGTGTGATATTGTTTTAGAGTGGCAAAGTCTGCAGAGGCTGGAGTTTGGGGTGCAGATGCGTCCACAAAACATAACCTAACTGTCACTGTAACCGAATGGCTATTTTTATAACCATGATGACTAAGGTCTACTAAACATAACAAAGTAGTTCTGACCCAAAACACAGTGTTAGCTGTTGCAGCTGCTAGGAGCTAGCTAGCTCTGGAGGTGAGAGTCGGGTGCAAAGCCAGACCTTGTGGAGGTATAAACACCCGGAGTCACATTGGATAATGCTCTTATCCGTAAGCCATTTACTGACGGGAGGAGAGCTCAGACATTACTTTTTATCTTTTCGGATTAAAAAGTTGATTTACTCACCCTGACTGTAGCAGCAATCTCCATTGTCGGGTGTTTATGTACTGTCATGGTGACTGCTGACTGGAGCTGGAGGGGAAAAGAGAGACAACCGGAGTTTGTGGTGAGTGCTGAGCTTAATGAGAGTTGACCTGAATTAAAACACACAGACTAGCTAAATCTGGTATGACCACAGCCACCACCTATTGCAGGATATGCTTCTTTGAATGGGCTACGTGTAAAGGATACATATCCGTTTGAATTAGAATGAATTATGTATTACTTAAAATTTGTTTGGGCAGCCCTACCAGTTCATAAAGATGACCCAGGCATATTACTTAACATCTTGGTTAAATCTGATAAAATCTTAAAAAAAATTCTTCGACCCCAAATTTTTCTAATACCTACTCATGAAAATGAGACACATTTGTTTCTGTTTCTTCATCCCAGCCATTAAAAACTTCTCCAGGATTGGTTTAATGCATTTTTCATTGCACCATGTGCTTTTGTAGAATGATCAGCTGGAATTAAATTGGTTAGGACATGTAGGTGTTAAAAATTTAAACATTGTCTTTAAAAGACGGGGGCTGGGATACAACCCTGGTGGTTGAAATGAGGTCCGTACGCACAGGAGGAATTAACCTTTTCTGCATTTAAGAGCTGTGGAGAAGAGACAAGAAAGTCTCTGTCTGTCACCTCTGGCATTCAGGAGACAAGACGGGGAGCGGTGGACTTGAGGAGGAACAGGAATGAGGGAAGGACAGAAGAAGAGAAGAGAATAGGGGGAGGGGAGGGATGTGAAAGCTCATGAATATTATAATGACACTGATTTTATTTTTTATACCATAGGCACTTCACAATACGGCCAGGCCTTGATAAGTTCCCTGACATGAGAGTGGCATGATACTGTATATGCAGAGAGACATGTGTCAGTGTGTGTGTCTACTTCTATCTTAATGAAAACCATTTTGAGCTTTAAAACTCTAGTAAGGACTAACTTGCAAACTAGACCTGATTTTAGCTTTTTTCAAGTGTTAGACCTTAAAAAATACCCTAATAAACAAGCTTGTGTACATACCACAGTGAATATTGGGGCCTGCAAGCTTCCTGATATGCAGTGAATGCTTTAATTTCAATTAACATATAAGTCTGCCCTGTCTGACATTCAATTGTGACTGAAACTGACACAACAGAAACGGGACATGACACTGAACTGTTGCCGGGGATTTGGGTTCTGTCCAATCACAAACAAGAAGTGCTTTCTGTAATCTGGAATATCATTGTTTTTTTGTGAAATGTCGTTGTATTTTGACCCTCAGGGCCACCGTACTTTGCATGTTGACCATTGCATTTACCTTAGCTCAAGGCACCCCTGTGCCTAACAGCCCCACAGAGCCACTAGCAATGGCTGTAGAAAACAAGATGTTTATAATAAAATAATAGTTTGTGCTCATATGATGAGTATGATATTTAGAGATATTTAGCTCTTACTCAATTCTATATTTTACCAAAACAAAGGCAACCATCTTCATTGTGCTTTATCTCAGGAATAATTCTTGTAAACTCCAAACATTTATTGATAAGGAGGATAAGACTCTGGTCTATGGCATAATACGGTGTCTGTAGTCTAGCTGTGGTCTGATATACGTTGGAAGGCCAATGTCTGAGCCTGTAAATGACATATTTACATCATTAAAAGTTAAGTTCCATCATATTATCACTGCTTTATTAAATGTTAGTGTGATTTAGAAGACGTGTGTGAAGATGTATATGTGGATCTCACCTGTGTAGGTCTTAGAAAGCACTTTTCATTGCCTTGATTGTAAAATGTCATTGATATGCTCTCGGCCAGGATAGATGTTTCAAAATACATAAATTCAGCAAAAAAAAATGAATTGATATTAATATTTTCAAAGGCAAAGAAAAAATCAGGTCTGAAGCGCAGTGAGGTGATGCCTATTAATCCCCTTCTATCCGACAGCAGCGTTGGAAAAGGTAGAATCGTGAAATGACAAGCCCCTAAAAAAAGTGAACGAGCACACTTGAACGATTTCGACTACAGCTCCCCTCAACCATGCCTGTGGTTTTGAAAAGGAGGCGAATATAGTGGATTCTGTCTGTAGACTGACGCAAAGCCAAGTGGACAGGCAGGTAATAGGAGGGCGAGGCGGGGAGGGAGAGACAGGCATGGAGCAATCATGAAAATGAATGCAAATGGAGGCAAGGGCAGCCATGGGAGGTCCAGGAGCATGAAGAAGGGTGTACTTAAAAATGATGTGTTCAAAGAGCACAGAAGGCCTAACCCTTCGCTAGATACAAATGCATGGGCTTAATATAAGGGACAACTTGGAGTAAGCATACAAGCATAACATTTTCAAAGAGATAAATGAGTGCTCAGATTTCTGAGAATAAACCGTATTCCAAGGAACTGAAACATAATTAATTCTCGTGTAAACAAATACTTTTATATCGGAACCTATTTGCTGATTTTGTTTCATCTTCATGGGCCTTATCTGTATCTTCCTTCAAAATAAGCCCAAATATATTGACAGAGAAACCCAAATTTTTACTTTACCCCAACAAAAAAAGTAATAATTTGACAAGGAGCAAACATTACAACCTGCGAGTAACGTTACAAGTTATATGGAGCCCCAGCAGTTGCTAGCTGGTGCTAATTGGTCTGAGCTGAGGCAACCTACTTTACAACTCACCTTTGGATATTGTGAATTTGAACCACTGACCTCTTGCAATGCCAATACTGACCTTTGAGCGAAGAGACCAAAAACATATCATAAAAGATGTTTTACTCCACCAGCAAATAGTCATGTCTTATACCAAGTTCCCTGTACCATCTATTGCGAGGACAAGCAGATGGATTTTGTTATCGAAAGAAATACCTTAAACTTTCCTCAAACTTTCCTTGCCTCCTATTTTTTTTTGCTTTACACTCATGGTATAATTCCTTCTCTACATTTCCCTTCTTTTCACCCCCAGGTTTGCCTTCCCCCTGTCTTCCAACCCTCCTCCCATCTTTGCTCCCTTCACTTTGCTTTCTGCACTCCCTTCACCTATGCTTTACCACACAGTATGCACAACCTCTCCCTTTTCTCTCTCTCTCTCTCTCTCCATCATACCATCCCCATTCCCCCCTTGACTCTTGACTCCCTTCTACCTCCCCCATCCTCCCTCTACAAAAGCCCTGTCAGTTTAAAAGCATGACGCCCCGTGACCTTGGGACTGCGCCGGATAAATGAATGGAAATATACATCAAATCTGCGAGTGTGTGTATGAATGTGTGTATGTGTAGGTAGGATGGTTTCCACTCAAGTGAAAAAAATGAAGTGAATGAATGTAAATGAATTGTGGACCCTTCAGTTGTTTGGACGGTGGATCTGGAAAGTTCAAATCTATGGATACAAGTCTGTTGTCATGAGACTGCAGTGTACTCAAATGTGCATTTGGATGGACAAAACACCTTATGTGATCTTATAATACTACTAAAAAAAATGGCTTTGGTATAGTCAGCTCTGACACAAATAAGCTTGACAAACAGCGCGGCCAGCCGAAACTATGCAGTTGCAAGTGTGGTCACACTCTTCAAAACTCGATGCAGACAACGCTTGCTGCAATATTTGTGAAGCAATAGGCAAAGCTGGCCAGAGCATCACTTCAAACCTGACTGAGGAAACACCTCAAACAAATATATCTAAAAGCTTCAGAGTGTGCCGTGTTGGACAGCCTGAAAGCCACCTGTCTCGCAGCAGCCACAGCCACGTTAGCACACCAGCAGCAAGTGCCGAAGAAGTTGAACTCTCACGACGAAACTTAGAATGAGGCCTCTTCAGCATCATCGACATCTTCAAGTAGTTAATTATCTAGTTCGGTAAGTTGCTGTTTGAGATAACCGGGCTATTTTCATTGTCTTGGTTGACTAGCATGTTTGCTAGTGTTAGCCAACACTCACACACATACGAAATTCCTTACCGACATGCTATTTACTACCCTAAAAAACGTATGTTAATTTTTTTGTTATGTCAGAAACCTTAGTACAAAACCAACAGTATATGAACAGTATACACTTTACAGAAAATATTACAATATGCAAGCGCACAGAATTCGAGTTACGGGTACTGGTACCAGTATCGGTTCAATTGTGAACGGTACCCAACCTTACTGTTATCACACTTTAATCACACAGCTAAACTTCTTTGAAAAATACTGTAGTTCAACATTTCCAACCTGCACCTTTCAGTGTAAACACAGATGAAAGGCACTTTGGATGATTACTTTTCCTTCCAGAGTTTAGTGACTTTCCGGATAACTTTGAAGATAGGGATGGTCGGGGCTCCTGATGAAGTGTTGGCAAACATGCATACATAATTCCTCTGTCTCTTTCCCTCTCACTTATTTGCCCTCTTTCCTTGCACCACAGGTTATGGCCTTCCTGCAGCTTTGAACATCTCAGCTTGTGGTTCCAGATTAATAAAACAGGAAATTAATGAATTTTGGATGAAATCTCCCCAGTCGGGGGCAGGTTGCGCCTCATTAAGGCCTGTATTATTGATCAGATTGAAAACCTCCAGTACCTCTGGAACCAAACTGTTATAACCAGGCACCCAGCTCCCCCTCCTCCATAAAGAATGCTAATTGCACAGAGGTAAAGGATTAATAGCTAATTGAGCATATTTTCAGACAAATCATCATCATGGCTTGACACTAAAACGGATGTCTTTAATATGCATGGGGCCTGTCACACACAGTTAGCGTGGTAATATTATGGGCAAGATTAAGAGAGGTCTGGAGACGTAAGAAGGGCTTTAAACCAAATGGTGTGAGGCCCATATCTCTCATATTATTATACTGCTGAACGAGGGAAGAACATATTATTCGAATGAGACATATATTTGGCAGCGTTTTAAATATTGAATTATTTGAGGAAGTCTTGTTTTTATAGTGTTTCTACAAGAAATGAATGTTAGAAAATGGTTTTCTTTGAGTTCTCATCTATAACATTGCACACCATAGCTACTTTTAGAGGTTGTTGAATATTTTCTAATATAATTCAGTAAAATAAATGAATATGAATAAACTCAGCTGGGCTTAGGACTCGCACTTCTATACCAACATGTTACAGAGCTACAACTGTCTCCCTCTGTGACAACTGTATGTCGCTGCATCACGTGGTTCCATTTTGTTGTTTTCTCTTCGGTGAGTATGTTTTTTTTCCTCCCAAGCAGCTTGCCATGAAAAATTAAATGGATGCTAAGTGACTAATGCATTTTCTCAGTCGTGTGTTGAGACAATAAAAAATTAACAATAGAAATAATTAATTTTGATTGGTGCCTGCAGTACTAAAAACTTGTGTTGTGCCCTCATAACTAATTCATATCTCATGCAAATTCTCCTCCTCGCTTACATGCAAAATAATGTCGCTTCCATGTTATATAAATTCTGAAAGACTTTTAACTTATGTTCCGGCATGTTGTGATTACAATATGCCCCCGTGCACCTCAGCCTGGCTTTGAAAATTTATTTGTTTTTATTTTTGAAGTTCCAGCAAGTCATCTAAAATGCATTTAACCAGAGGTAAACATGAATCCCAAGCAACTCCACTTTGTAACTATTAATTCTTACCTTTCTCCCTGGCATCGGCTCATTGTCACACTATTGTAAACATCTCTCCTTTTGTTTTGCTGTCTGCTACTTGGCATATCGCTACCAGCGCTGCATGCCTTGGATTTCACTGTCATTTGGCCTAATGCAGCATCCAGTTCTCCTTGTTTACATGATGTTAGCCTGACTACTACCACTGTGGTTACATTCCTCTGTCTGTTTACTAAAGTGATTCAACAAATAGATTTGATGCTACCAGGATATCTACAGTACAAGTGTGAGTCAGCATCTTAACAGGAGGAACAATTACATCTACAAGTCAAAGTGACTGTTTTGTTATTAAGCTTGACAGATCGGTCATTATTTGGGGTGTGGACTACATGTCAGTGGTGTGTTCTTACATTGCTGGGTATGACACTGGAGCTGTTTGGGATTTACTGCACATTTTTGACTTGTGTTTTAAACACTGGCTACTTTGATATAATTTCTGTAAATGTGTTTGAAGGCATCATTTGCAAAAACAGATTTCTCAATTTTTATGTATTTTCCTGAATTATTATTATTGTTTTATTGTTTATTGTTACAGGGACATCGCATAATTTAAAGTCATTGCAACAGAGTTTGAATCCGCATTTGAATACAGGCAAATCAACTGGTGCTTAGAATTCAAGGTTTATTTCTTATTTTTTTTATTATTATTATTTTATTATTCATGTATGGGGGGTTATTTTATTGTGCACTCAAGGCAATATCAATCAAACTAGTGTTGGTTAATCTATTGTAAGAATATTGTTAAACAAAGCAATCAGGACAACAGGATCTCCACCGGCACTTCATTTACTTTTATGCTGTGCATTCAGCTTCATGCGCTTTACATTTCCAGACTGCATAATGCATTTCTTCGCCGTGTGTGCCACAGGTTCCACGTGTTTCACCTGTGCGTCTTGATTTAAATGCTTTTCAAAGCAGTCACAGTAGTTCAACTGCCTTTTATCATGTATTAACCATATTTGTACAAGAACAATGAATACCAAGCCTTAAATAAGTAATGATCAACATATACAAACATGTATGAATAAAAGATAATTCGGTGCACCATACTTAACTAATAGCACTAATACTTTCCATGTCGAGATGCTGGAAAGGTGGACATAAAAGACAATGCAACACAGCAAAACATACTGTAAACACGTGATTACGACAAAACAATTACATATATGTCCCCCCAGCCCTTCCTCCACCCGGCCAACTCTCACACACTCACATAGACAAGTAAAGTTCTCCTTGTAAACACTCTCCTCTCTGCCCCTTATGATCCTCTTGTTATCCCCGTATGGCATCTTGCTGAATGAGTGAATCCATCCTGACAACAAATGGGATATAAGACAAAGAATATGTTTCCCTTCACTCCCCCGTATTACTAATAGATAGACTGTTGGGTTGCATAGCATAAATACTTTAACCACGTCGCCTCCATTTGTAACTGTGTGGCCCAAACAGATTCAAACAGGAACATATGAAATATAAATTGCCATTTTATAATGGCCCTTTGTGTAGTGTGTGTGTGTGTGTGTGTGTGTGTGTGTGTGTGTGTGTGTGTGTGTGTGTGTTGCATTGTAGTGATGCTCTGCAGGGACTCCCCAGCCCTTGTAGGCAAAGTAAATTGAGGAGGAAGAGAGAGGCCAAGCTTTTCTGTGGGGATTTGAGTTGCGATGGCAGGCAGCTGTAGCAGGTCAGCACAGGGAAAATACATTTCATCCAGCAACTTTTCTGCCCTAATTACCACACAAACACACACACACCCACATAAAAATCACACATAAACACAAAGAAAACACATACAAATACAATTTGCATGCTAAAATGTGATGATTATTGTATCGCTATCTCTATAAAATACGGCAGCAGAGGTACGTGCATATTAATAGGAATTTTATAAAATTCAAGTGAATGTGATGCGCTGTCATGGGCCTGATGCTCAAATGAAACAACCCCAACAATTCAAAACATTCTTAAAATATTACATCTTTGTAAAAATACTAATTATTCGGTAAGATTGCGTGTGCCAGAGAGAAGTAGACTCAAAATCTAGGGTCATATTATCATCTTCTGTTGTATAATGTTGTAAGATTTCTGTGTTTTTAAAAAAGAAAGGCTCAAATGAAAGTCTTAAGGAAGGAAAGAAAGCTGCCTGGAGGTGGAAAGTACTGGTTGCTTACCACCAGAGGAAACCTACTTAGCTGAGCAAATGCACAGAGCATGTTGACCAGAAGCAACATGGTTTCTTGGAGCTTGTACTACACTCCTGTTGGACATCACGTCAACCCACGGCTGATCCATCACACTCAGGAATGCGCCAGACACACACACACACATACACACTAGTTGTGCATCTCTGGCCGCAGATCTGTCATTGTAAAAGCTGTACAACATCTTGTCTGTCTAACACTCACACAGGAGCTAAACTGCTGTACTACATCTTAAATCAAGGGTCCATCATTGTACCGGCTGAAGAACATATCGTCTGTCTTGTTACCTTAACACTGTAAATTGAGGCAATTATGGCTTCATGGATTTGACACACACAGACACACACAGACACACAAAGAAAATGTTATATTGACCTGATTATATGGAAATAATGCATAGCCACACACCATTACACAGTACGTTAATTACAAGGACATAAATAGCACAAATAAATACAAGCGTATGTACTGACTGTGCCTATAAAGCACCGCACCAGCTGTTTTTTGACAACCAGATTGATAAGTCTGAGGGAAGTCCCTTCCTCGGCCCTTGCACACATAGAAATACATAACAACAACAACTGTGTACAAAAACATACACGGCAATGTAAGCACACAAGTATTCACAAGCACACAGGCTGTTGGTCAAATGAAACTGGTCTGGGCAAATCCCAATAACCCTCAATTTCTGATCATTTAATGGCGTCAGTGCCAGAGTGAAAAACGTTTTTTGGAACAAACTTCTGAATCCGCCATGACTTTGTTCACCCATTATAGGTGATGACTCAGAGGGAAACAATACACCAAAGTCAAATAAAGCTCTTCTTTTTATCTGTAAACAAGTCATATACCCTGTGGAAAAGCAATGAATTATATTTTCAAGCTTTTCTGTTTCCTTGACTGTTTCCACTGATTAAATGTACAAGTGATTTTGCCTATGGAGTACTTAAACTGCTAAAATCAACAAATAAATAAATAACTGGCTTGATAGATAAGCAAATACGGCATTAAATGTACCACAAAAAGCAATATTCAAAATAAATGTAGGCATTCAATGATTTATAAAATGTGCCATAAAATTATATGTTTTGTTTCAGTTTGGGTCAGTATTTATTCACCTTTGTATTATGTCCCGTATCTATTTACTTATTTATTTATTTACCCATTTGTTTCACCATTAACGTATTCATTTTAAAATGCATTTAGTTATGTATGATTGTATTTATGCATTTATTTATGCAATTTTCTTGCAGAATAGAAGGAATACAGAAATAAATGTGTAAATAAATGCATTGTATAAATAACATGAAAGATTAAATGGGAAAAGAAATAGGGAAGTTCATACGAAAAGGCAACTAAGAAGCAAATTACAAGATCAACTTATTAATTCATGTGACAGTTTATAAATTATCGCCTTCATTTATTTTAGTATCAAATTTTTTAATTTATTTCATATTTTGGCAGTTTCAGTGCTTCATAGTCATTGTTTTATAACTTGTTGATTTCATCATTGATTTTAACTAATAAAAAATAAAAAATTAAACTTAATTTACAAAAACAGATGCATGCCATTCTTAAAGTACATGATTTAAAAAAAACGTAATTTAGAAAAATAAATCAAAGGAGAAATATATGTTTTTGTAAATGAACCCTATAAGTGTCTGTCAGTGTTTTCAGTAGATTGAATTTTCTTTATAATTTGGCATTACTAAATGTATGTTAAATGTATGACCTCTCTAGCCTTCAAAACACACAGACTCACTCAGACCTACTCCCAACTTTCCACCAACTCCCAGGTGGATGAAGCTTGAACCTGACACATTTACAAAGCTCCTTCGGGGAGGAAACAGCCCTCTGAGGGGGAGAGAACTGAACTGCAGCTCATCCCACATACTTCAGGTTTCTGGATGAGAGCAGTGTTGAAAAGATTTGGAGAAGGGGGAGAAAAAGATTAAAATAATAGAGAGGGAAAGGTAAAGAGACAAGGAGACAGAGATGACGAGGAAGAAACAGAGAGAAAATTGGGCAGCGAGGAAGTGATAGAGCGAAAGAAACAAGAGACAGTAGTGTAGTGGAGACAAGCCTGTCCATCCAGCTCAGTGAGGTACCAGTTTAGATAGGCAACCTTTGATTTAGAGATAATCTCCTTATCCTCTGCTTTGTGATAAGTGGACACTGGATCTATCTGGAATGACTCACTGCTGCTCTCTGTCTGTCTGCCTGATTGCCTTGTCTGACACCCCCCCACACACATATCCATGCACTCATGTGCACAAAATCTGACCGCACACAAATACACATGCACAGAGACGTGTATATATTCAAAAACATAGTTGTGGTCATTATCAGATAACACACACAAAGTTTACAGCACAATTGTACACTCTTTCTTTCTCTCTCTCTCACACACACACACACACACCTTCCACATCTGAGGGTCCGCTTGAGCACCCGGGGGATGGATAGCATCACATTTAAACACTTAACAGACCAACCGGCTGTCTCAATGTATCACAGACTCTTCCTCTCCATCCTACAGCTGCTGTGAGAGATAGACAGATAGTGCAGATGTTTCTACTAATGGATCAAAAGACAAATGGGGCTTTAAAAGGGAGAGCAGCCCCACAGGGGTGGTGTGTCTTCAGGAGATAATTATATGACATATTCTTTGTCTGGTGATTTTATCATATGCTATTTTTTTCATTAGCACAGCTGAGAATGTATTTCGCAACTGCAGCAATGCATCACATCGTGCGCTACATGTTTTATGATTTTCGGTAGCCAGTGGTTTTGTCATAGGTGGCTGTCATCGTGAACAGCTAAGACAGATGACATCAATTTTACAGTGTTGCTAGTAATATTATTTTCATACCAGTTCGCAGAATATGTCACCTGAGAGTGTTTTCTAAAGGTTTATTTGTTAACCCAAGTGGCTTCTATTTTGACAAAAAGTTGTCCTTCTTTTCTCTTTGTGGAAATTTTAGTTCAGAGAGGAGAACAAGTCACCAATAGGGATTGGGTGTCTTGTTCCTGTCTCGTTGCAGTGGTCACAAATGAACACAACAGTGTGAATGATGATACTGACTGATATTATAGGCTGTTTTTACAGCTGTCCTGTACTGTAGCGTCAAAACCATGTCTTATTTCCTTTTGGTTGATTTGGAAGATGGAGGGGATGGCGGTGGGGTTAAGCGAGAAGGCCGTCAAGCCAGTGACCACAGTTTGAGCCTGCGTTTCAACATTTGTAACATTGACACCGCTGTATAATTTTAAGGAGACCTCAGTAAAATTTCCAGCCGTCTTTGTGTTGGCATAAAAACATATATTTTTGAAGGAAAGTCGGGCCATCTCTAACCATGTGTGTGGTGACCAAATCAGGTATTTCAGCACCATTTTAAAACCTAATCAAGTGGCTTTTGTGCCTACACCTAACCAGACCATAAATGCAGCATTGTCACATCAAACAGAAAATGTATACTAAAGGAATGTAAAGTTGCAACATAAAGAAATGTAAAGTTTCATCATATCAGAGGTTTGCAGAATTGTACTTTTATTCTAGAAATTGGGTTGCAAAAAGATTTGAAAATGCATGATGGTGAATCAGTTGGGTTAAAAATGAGCAAACACTCTCTAAATCTCTAAATCATTAATTGCAGTGACTTCTGATGTAGAGGGGTCTGAGTTATGCTGAGATTAATAGTGACTAAAATACATGAGCTTGCATTGCTCTTGTAGTAAAGATTGTAGAGTGAAAATTGTCTTTATAAAATTATACTCAACATAAACGATGTAGGAGGACATGGCTTTGTATGAGTGAACTGAGAAGTTAAATGTTACAAGTAAAGCTTGTTGTGAACATAAGCCTTATTCTTACCAGCTCAGGCATATACATACAATATGAAAACCTCAGTAATGTTGTTTCATCTATTTTAGAATGGGGACATGGGGAAGAGGCAAAGAGAGAAAGAGAGAGTAACAGAGAATTAAACCATTAGTCAAACATTATTAATGACTCGCCCATATGCATGTGCTGGACAATTAACCATTCACAGGTGAGTGTAACCGATAGGCGCCTTGCTTTCTCCGCAGCAAATCGAATGAACTTCGATAACATCAATGGCATCCCTCTTTTTTCCTGCACTCATTCATTGTGCTTGTGTGTTTGTGTGTATGTGTGTGTGTGTGTGTGTGTGTGTGTGTGTGTGTTGCGTTGTCCACGGGATGCCGGTGTCCCTTTGGTTATCAAACTATCGCCAAAATTTGCTCACCCATCTATCGAGGCGGAAAGAAGCAAGGAGGGCAGAAGAGAAGAAGAGAGGAAAGAGCCTAATTACTTTAGTCTGTTCCACTGTCAGGTCATTAATAAAACCTAGTTATCTTCCAGTGACGCCCAGCCAGGGAGCCTCCCTCGGCCATATCTGCGCCTTATCTACCATAAAATATTTGGGAATTTTTTCTCTGAAAATAATTCAAGATTTTTGTCTGGGTTGGATATTAAGAAGAGGAAATACAACATACTGGCCATGCCAGAGATATTCATGGCTTAATGGAAAAGTCCCCTCTAAGTGTGTGTGCTTGTGTCTGTATGTTTCCATGCGCATGTCTACACGCACGTGTGTGTTCCAGCTGGATAAATGTGCTAGAATTACACTGGCCTTGGCTTCATAAACATTGATGGATCTGGGCAACCTGCAAATGCAGATAAGGACTGTGGAAAAATCACTGGGGCAGCTTTTTACCTCTTGGCCAATGTATATTTAAAAAGGAGTGTATATGCTATAGGTTACATATGCATTACTTATTCCTTTGCCCACACTGATGCATGTGCACATACATCAATGACAAGCAGGGAAAAATGAATAGTCAATAATATTGTGGTGGGGTTGGCCCAGCCGTGCATATTTTACATGCATCTCTATCAAATAGAAATAGTTACGTGATATTGAGTTCATTTCCTGTAGTGTAACCTCTTGGCCTGTTTGCTTGGGAGTCTGGGAGATAGAAAACAGAGCGCAGAGTTTGTAAATCAGGTTGGGAACATGGGGCAACACTGTTTTTTTTACCTGCTATCATCTGTCTAGCTACAAGCCGGTGGACTAAGTCGACATTTTTTATCCATGGCCAGCTGTAGCAAATCAGCCAAACTGCTCACTGCACTCCCAATGACTTCTCACTGCACTCCCAATGAGCAGAAGTAACATACAAAGTGATTATTCTTGGATATTATGCTGAGTTCAATTTGTCAATTTGTCTTGTGGTGTGTCTTAACAAAGGAAGATTGTACCAACCCAACTGTCTGGCTCAAGTTACCAAACTCTGTTCATCAGCTATCACAATTAAAAACAGAATGTGCGCACACATGTGTTAAGTGTGTGTGATGTTCCTAAGCTTTCAGCCATAATACCCATCCATTATCTTCCTCTCCCCCCCTCTGATGACAGGTCATTTCCAGCTGCTTTGAAACAGTAGCGCCCTCAGCTGTGTACAGGTCTCTGATCACACAAGAGCTGCATTCAGCAGGAAATTGAGTGACTGGATAACTGGATATGGATTATAAAAGATGCTGTTCACTCAGAATGTCCTGTCCAAAGCATTCCAGTGTAACTCAACTCAGCATGGGAGGGAGGAGGAGTGAGGAGTTCAAACAGTGTTGGGGAAAAAAACCTGAACAGGTGTCTCCTCACATTCACGGGGTAAAGAGAATGAAAAACTGTATTCAGTCTGCTCCAAGTCATTTATCTGTTCTTATATGTACTATTTAAGGTAAGCATAGTATTTATTTTATTTTGTCCACTTTAATTAGACTGTCTGACTAAATAATTTCAATTCTACTTGTAAAACAACCTATTTTTAGTTTTCCTGAAGGAATTATAGCAGTAGTTACATAGCATGACATAACAATAACACAACACAACATAACATTACATAAAATGAACATTAATATAACATTAACACAACATAACATTAACATAGCATTAACATAACATTAACACATCACAACATAGCATAACTTAAAAGTAACATAACACAAGATAGCACAACGTTAACAAAACACAACACAACAAAAAAAATTAAATTAACATAACATGAACATAACAGCACAACATAGCATAACCTTAACAAAACACAACATAAGATACATTAAAAATAACATTAACATAACACAACACAACATAGCATAACATTAAAACAACAAAACAGCATAACATTAACAACACACAACATAAGATGAATTAAAAATAACATTAACATAACACAACATAGCATAACATTAACAAAACACAACACAACATTTACAAAACACAACATAAGATGAATTAAAAAATAACATTAACGTAACACAACATAGCATAACATTAACATAACACAACATAGCATAACATTAACAAAACATAACAAAAGATAAAAAAAATAGCATAGCATTAACCTAGCATTAACCTAGCATTAATATAACATTAACACAACACAACACAACATATGATAAATTAAAAATAACATAACATTAACATAATTAATGTTATGCTATTTGTTTTATTTTAGTTGTGTTGTCTTTTCTTAATGTTATGCTATGTTTTGTTAATGCTCTGTTAATATTATGTTAATGGTATGTTATTATTATGTTAATGGTATGTTAATGTTAATTTTATGTAATGTTATGTTGCTTTGTGTAATGTAATGTTAATTTTAATTCATATGTTATGTTATGGTGATTTAAATGTTTGTTATGTTGCATTTTGGTAATGATATGCTACTGTATGTTGTGTTGTGTTATGTTAATGTTATGCACAACACAACGCAACATAGCATCACATAACATAGCAAACATTAATGTTAATGTCAATTTTATGTAATGTTATGTTGCTTTGTGTAATGTAATGTTAATTCATATGTTAATGTTATGGTAATTTAAATGTTTGTTATGTTGTGTTTTGTTAATGTTATGTTTTTTTTAATTAATCATATGTCGTGTTGTGTTTTGTTAATGTTATGCACACAACACAACATAGCATCACATAACATAGTATAACATTAACAAAAACGCAATGTAACAAACATTTACATTTCCATAACATAACATTTGAATTAAAATTAACATTACAAAAAGCAACATAACATTACATAACATTGACATTAACATACCATTAACATAATGTTATCACAACATTAACATAACATTAACACAACACAGCATAGCATTAACAAAACATTGCTTTACCCAAAGCAACATAACATTACATAAAAACATTAATTAACATACCATTAACATACAATTAACATACCATTAACATAATATTAACATAACATTAACCTAACATAGCACAACATTAACATACACAAAATAAGATACATTCAACATAACATAAGAAATGTAATTAACATAACATTGACATAACATTTACACAGCACATTTACACAACACAACACAGCATAACTTTAACAAAACATTGCTTTACCCAAAGCAACATAACATTACATAAAAACATTAATTAACATAACATTAACATACAATTAACATACCATTAACATAATATTAACATAACATTAACATAACATTAACCTAACATAGCACAACATTAACATACACAAAATAAGATACATTCAACATAACATAACATAACATAAGAAATGTAATTAACATAACATTTACACAGCACAACATCGCATTACATTAACAAAACACAACATAACATAAACATTTAAATTACCATAACATAACATGACATAACATTAAAATTAGCATAGCAAGAACACAACATAACATTAACATAGCATTAACATAACATTAAAATAACACAACATAACATAAACATTTAAATTAACATAACATTAACATAACACAACACAGCATAACATTAACAAAACACAACATAACATGAACATTTAAATTACCATAACATAACCATACAATTACACAAAGCAACATAACATTACATTCATTTGACATTAACATAACATTAACATAACATTAGCACAACATAGCATAGCATAACATTACCAAAACACAACACAACATAAGATAAATTAAAAATAACATACCATAAAAAAATAAATTAACAACAAGATAACAACACAACATAGCATAACATTAACAAAACACAACATAAGATCAATTCAAAATAACATAACATTAACAAAACACAACATAACATAAATATTCAAATTAACATAACATAATATTACATAACATTTACATAACATAAACACAACATAACCTTAACACAATATTAACATAACATTAACATAACATTAACACAACATAGCAAAACACGAAAAAAACACAACACAACATAAGATAAATTAAAAATAACAACATTAACAAAACACAACATAACATAAACATTTAAATTAACATAACACAACATAAATTAAAAAATAGCATAACTAAACTAAATTAACATAACATTAACAGAACATAGCATAGCATAACATTAACAAAACACAACATAACATAAACATTTAAATAACATAACATGAACACAACATAACATTAACATAACATTAACATAACATTAACACAACACAACATAGCATAATATTATCAAAACATTACATTAACATAATATTAAAATCACATTAACACAGCACAACATAGCATAAACATTTAAATTAATATAACATAATATAACATGTAATAGCAATGTAATAGAAGGATCAGTATGAGTCCAAGTACATAATTGCATAATTACTATATCCAAAAATATTCAGCATAAAATGCACAATAACGTTGACCCACCAACAGTCATCCATATGCATCACATCCACAACTTCAACACCATGCCAATCAAACAATGTCAATATTACATCCACTGTAGAAAGCACCAGTGCATGTCAGTCAGTCTTGTTTGTTATCTAACATTTCATGGTGTAAGCTATATTCAGAATTTTAACAAATTAGTTTTATGAAGTGATAAATGGGCCAATTAAAAAAAAGTGGTGGGAACATGTCCCCAGTGTCCCTGACACCTGTGAACATATGTACATCACATCATGTCATTCTAGGAATAATAGGAAAATTACCTATTCCCTGTTTAGGTATGAGGATGGATTCCATGTAAGCTTTTCTACATGCTAGAAAAGGAGTTGGCCTCTGTGTACCTCTAAATGGGTGATTAGTTAATTGTTACCTGTCGTATGGTAGTTATACTTTAAATCTGAGTCTCATAATACTGTCATTTTAATATTCAATTTTGGAACTTTTTCATAACAAATGCATCACGACTTTTTGTACCACAGAATAAAACTGGTGCCCTTATTTTTATTATGGATTTGTGTTGCTTTAAAGGTTACCAAGTTCACCAATGTATACTAATATATCCAGATCACTAATCAAACTTAAATATATCCCTAAAGAACCCCAGAGGCAACACACGTTCTAAACTTTTCTTGCCTGCTCTCTTACCTCTCTGTCAAAAAACCTGAAGTGTTTGGGCATGACCAAAGAACATGTTTTATGAATAAAGATTGAATATATGCTCTTTGTTTATCTTAGATGGTCCTGTAGATTAAGTCAACGTCACAGCTGGCGCACTGAGTTTGATTCAATCACACTGCTTCCATCTAATATCCCACACACACACACACACACACATATATATATACACAGACACGTAACCCACCCCCTATGATTCAGGGTCAGCCATGCCCATCTCCTCTGCTCTGCATTTAGGACTCATGAATAAGTAATGACATCTCTCATCACCTCAGAGCACTGACAGTCAGGCCAAGAGCTTTCATCTGCTCCAGCCCATGTTCAATGTTAATGTTTTTCTTCCTTCCTGATCATGTGACAGACAAGCAGCTGACCCGAAACCACCATAAACAGTAGCAACCTGTAAGTGCATGACGGTGAGGAAATGGAAATATGGAGCTAGATTATTTGATTTTGATTTAAAGTCTTTACTCAGGCGGGGTCAATGCTTAAGTTTGCAAACTTTTTTAAAACCCCAGTAGCAAAATGTAAGGGTACTAAAGTATTTGTTATATTATGGATTCAGCTTAATTCATTTAAAACTAATATATCATTTGGGAACTTAAATACAGCCTGTGTCTGCAAGGAACTAGAAGTAAAAGAGAGTCAATAAAGAAACTGCCCTTAAATGAGGACTCACAAGAATGAGGTTGCTCAGGCCAGTGAAAACAGATTCAGTTAATTCAATGAAAACACTGAGGCAACAACACCCTACTCCAATGTTCATTGACTTTTTCAGGACAGTTAAGACCAGCCTGGCAGTCACTTTTTTTTTAAGTCCCCGGAAGGTAAATTAGATAATCAGATTATAACATCTGCCAGGGTGTCAATAGAGCATCAAAAAGGCAATAAAATAACTAAATGTTTACGCTTTATTTAAACCTGAAGCCAAACAACAACCAGAAATATGGGTAACAGGTGAAAAGAAAAACATGGTTACCAAGACAGAAATAGTTGATTATGTCAAGGATGCTGTTATTTATAGAAATTAATGTCTGTTTAACATTTATCCACCACTAACTGATACCACGAAGCTCATAATATTGATTCTACAACCTGCTGTCAGGTTGGTCTTCTACAGAAAAAGTCCTCATCTCCACAGGAGGTGATGCAGCTCACAGCTACAGTGGTTTCTTTGGAATACACAGACAGTATAAAATAACTTTTACTGCAAGCTAGTACTACCAAGCCACCATGGCTGAACAGATACAGATATGATACTGATATTTGTGGTATTGAGAGCTTTTTTCAATATTCACAGAATTCACAGAAAGCAAGACTGGATAAAAAGAGGATAAAAAGGTGAAGCCTGGTACTTGGTCCTGCATCCTGTAAGTTTGAATGTTTATACAGTTTTAGAGTTTTCATGCGAACAAAAAAGGTGACGGTTACATTCAGTGCTACTCACCAAAATGCATTGCGGGTATATTTGAGGTTTAACAATTGTGTTGATTGCAATTCCTTCCTAATTAAACATCTTCTTTCCTGCTTTTTGCTGGCACATTTCTGCATTTCTCCACCCATTACCACCACCTGCAGATGAGTGGGATAGTGTGGCAGCAAGAACGTGTACCACTATCAATTCCTGCATCCTTGTGCACGTGCACAACAACAAACAAAACAAGGACTCACATGTAAAAGATGTTTCATAGGGCAAGTAGTGGTTGAAAACTCTGAGGGGTACCTATGACATTTAGTAAAGATGAGGGAAAGATTGTGGTTTTAGTTAAAGCAACATCACATAACTTTTTTGCCTTGAAACAACAGATTCAAAATCATGTTGATTGTACAGTGTTTTGTAATAGGGTGAATGGTGTCTCTGTCTCAGCCACTATGGCCCCCCATCACCTGTTTCTGCACTATGTAACTTCAGTGAGAGGGTAGGATCACAGTGATCACAATACATGTTTAGTTCAACATTACAAGTTTTCAAGACATGACATTGTTATGACGTCATGTGTTTTGTTGTTAGTTAGCACCTTCATTACGTCTGAATAATTGCTACGGACCTGGGATTTGTATTTACCACAGTGGTGTTGCACTCAGTTGCACACATTTCTACACAATGTTGCTTTAAACACCAAAAGCTCAACTTATTCCCCATTGTCTTTTTTTCAATGTTTGTGCCTTGAGTATTTCCTTTTTACAAAACTTTATATTGCCTGAAAACAGAGACATATGTCGATCTTAAATCATATGATGTATTGCTGTAGATTAAACTACCCTACAGTATATAAAGTAGTTAAAAATGCAACGCACATTATGCAGCAGTAATAAAAATCTAAAACATCAGATGTCGGGACATTTGACTGCTCAATGAATCCTTTTACTTTTCATACAATTTTCTGATAAAACCTACAAGTTTTTACTTTAGTAGTTCACGTAAGTTTTGAATGCTGGACTTTTTACTCAAAGTGGAGTGTTTTGACAGTGTGATAATAGTACGTTTAACAAAGTAAAGGATCTGAATACTTCATCCACTACTGCCATAACCACAATCTTTTACCATCCTATCTCACAGCAGGCCCTGGACCTGATTCTGAAGAAGTCCTACACACATACAAGGCATTGTGCGTGTTTCTTTTACAGCTCTGTAGATTCATCTTAAATTATGCTCCAGTGGTGATGTATTTTCATCGGCAGATTTATTTGTGTGTGCAGCAATGAATTGAGATTGTGATTTGGCTCCACTACATCTTATTTGTCATTTTGAAATATGGCGAAAACCAAAACGTCTAGTGATAGATTCGCCTTGAAGATGAGAATATGGTTTTCGGTTGTGGTAACTAATAATATCAAACCCATCCCCATCCGTTATGTCTCTCTCTCCCTCTGCTTCTCCCTCTTTCTCTGTCCCTCTCATTCATTCGTCCTCCCCTTTTGTCATTGTTGAAGAGGTTGGCTGTAGCCTCCCCTCGCCACCAGCCCCCCCTCCCTCACTTTTGCATATTCATTTCATGTTAAATTGATGGATTAAGTTATCCCTGGCTCAAAATCAATCGTGGCTTGCCTTTCCTTATTCCTTTACACTGGACCACAATCCCAGAGAGAGAGAGAGAGAGAAGGAAAGAGAGAGTCTGGGAGAGAGAGAGAGAATGCATTGAGACACTGATAAGGCTCAGTCCCATTATATGTCATTTTAAACAAAGCAGCAAAGCAGCCTGTGGAGACTCCCTATCAGCTATTAAACAGAGACGTAGCATGCAGCCTGAGATTGATGATTAGCATTTTCTCCTGGTAGAATAAAGATGCCGGCCTGGACCAGCGATAACCGGGGAGAGTAAAAAGAAATGCTTCCCCTTTTTCTCCCCTCTTTTCCTCCTTTTTCTTTTGGTATTTTTTCTCTTTGAGTCCATAAATATCCATATCCATAAATAATAGTTTCTTTCTTTTTTTTCTCTTTACTCCTCCCTTCTCTCCCTCTCTCCCATTGCCCTGTCGCCTCCCTTCCCTCTCTCCCTCACGCAAATAAATGCACAGGCCGTGTTGCTGTTCTTTTGTCTTGCGTCCTTGTGTAATCTGTTAGGAGTGGACAACATGGAATCCCTTATGTCACAGCCGGAGACTTGTAAGTCCTGGCCAGATACAAGGCAGAATGACACAGAATGAAAGCGGGGTAAAAGGGGGGATTTAAGTAAGAGTTTGATAGGAGCGTGTAGGGCCATTGTTTTCTTTGCTGCAAGACCAATGTCAAGCATTGTGCCGGGACAGTTTTAACACCATGTATGGGCTGCAAGACAGCTGGGCTTTAGATGTAGAGAAAGGATGTTTCTGCTTGATAATCTGTCTGCTGTTGAATGTCATTGTACAGTATGCAGACACAGTGGAAAATTACATTTACTCTTCAAAAATGACATAGAATCCCCTCGTTTTGTTTTCCCTTTACAAAACTCTTGAGAGGTTCTGCGAGAATAATCTTTTTCGTTCTCATAATTACAAGTAAAAGAACACGTCACCCCGAGTCACCAGAGTCAAATGAACATTGACCTTCACGCCTTTACTTTCCTCTGCAGTATGTCTCTGTTAAACTGCCGTTTGTTTTCAGTTTTGTCTCCTTCATTTAATTCTTTCACAAGTGCAATGTATTTCTTATGTTGTCAATTATGCAAAGCACACATTATTTGAGCTGCACTACTCTGCTCTTTTTGGGAGTCAATTCTGATATATAAAGAATGACTTCTGCTTGGTAAAAAGCAGACACCCATTTAATTCATATTAAACGAGAAGCTGTCCAAAAGTCTATGATTGGCAGAGTTGAATGGTCCTTTAGTACAGGTTAGCTAAGTTTGGCGGGCTTGTGATGTCTCGCCATCTTTCCAATGTTTGGTTTCTTTTAAGTTCAAGGACCACAACGTCTTAATTATCCGCTTCTTTACACAGATACCTTCAAACAAAAGACACACAACAACCAAACTTAACTGATAAACTCTTGCATAACTTCACAAGCAATGTAACGTATCCATAAAAACCTTACTATGCCACACCATATCCTTATCCAGTAAACATTATGTTAAGTATTTTTTTATTGTATTTTTTGCTATGCATAATTGTACTGCTTGTACTCTACTATGATCCCCACCTTAATTTCTCTCATTTGTGTGTCTGCACAGCTTGTTTAAATGTTTTCTCATTTAAATGTTTACTCTCTTATTGCATGTCCGTATTGTATCTTTATGTTCCAGACCCCAAGAAGACTAAAGGCACAACGGGCAGACTTGGGGAGTAACGGAACACATGTAATGGGATTACGTAATGAGAATTAAAATAGATGACTGCATTACGGTAAAGTTACAGGAAAAAAAGATGGAATTAGAATACAGATACATTTATTAAAAAAGGGTATTACTAACAGGAATACAATTTCAAAATAAAGAATGGTTTACTAGTCTGTAACCATGCGCATGCACACACGACAACACTGGACGAGTCTCACACAACATCACACTGGTCTTAAGTGAAAATTTATGCATTTGTTATTAAGATTCAATAAAAGTCATCCTATTGATCACCCTATTCTCTATTCTTTATTTGCATATGTTTTGTATTGAGGTCATCTCAAAGTAATGGGAAGTAATCAGGTTACATTATTACAATGTTGTATCAGAATAAATTTTAAAAGTAACACTCCTAACTCTGGTAATGGGGATCCTTAAATAAACATAAACATAAACCAAAGTTACCTTTTCTATCCATTGTAGATTAAAACGGATTTCTGCCAATTTGACTTTTTTCAAGACCCCCAATATATTCAATCACCTCCACATACTTTCACCTATTAGGTTCTCCATAGTTCACGTAATTTAAAATATTGTACTTCACTGATCATTGATTCTGTGTCTTTCTATCCCTTCTTAATGCAGCAGCCCGTAAAAAAGTATAATAGATATAATAAGTCAAAACACAAAGCGTCCCCATGGTTCTTTGATGCCATTGCTGCTTGTGGGTATGTATGTCTTTATTACCCATAGTTAATCTTTTCTTGCTCTTAAGAGACATGCTTGCGATAAAATGTTAAAATTGCACAGTTCAAATAAATTGTAGCCAATCGCACAAAACTTTCAGTGAGCAAAGTCTATCATGTGATTTTGCAAAACTGGCAAAAACAACCAAATTCTGTCATATCGAATTCACAATATCACACACACACATACACAAAATACATGAAGGAACATGCACATACTGTGAAGAGACATGCATAAACATACACAGTATACTCCAACCAGTGTATTGTTGTGCAGGGGCATTCAGACATAGTGTATGTGCAGTAGTAACACATACAGTATACACATACAGTAGGGAGGCTTACACACGTTCATGCAGATGTAGATGTTCACACACACACACACACACACGCACGCGCGCACACACACACACACACACACACACACACACACACACACTGAGACACAATGTTTGTCTTGTGGTCCTCCCAGTGGTCTTCCCATGTGGTCAAAAGAACATCACTAGAGCTCCTCCATTTGCTCGCAGCTAGTACTGCAACACCAACAAATCCTGTATGACATATTCCACTTTGTACCAGCTGACAACACAAGCATGTATCTATAAAGTATGAGAAAATGTCTAATAATATAATAACATGCAATTTGCATGTTTTTTAATCTCATACAATAACACTCTGCCATACCAAAGCAGTTACAAGCATTGACTGTGATTTATGCCAAATTTACCTGTATGAGCAGTAAAACAGATCCAGTTTCCAAGTCAAGTTAGAAGCAGTAAGGTTCAAAGACTTAACATAGAAAGATAAGACAACCATTACATCATAAAAATCCTTTTTGAACCACATATCATGCGAATGAGCAGTTTTAGATGTCCTATACATCCTTTACATGTTTATTTTTTTTAAAGTACATGAAGTTCCCTGCCATAAGTTGGCTGTATATATAACCTATTTTGTATATATGTCATATACTACGTTGTTTCTAATCAACCTTGTACAAAAATATATTGTATAGTCAAATATCAGTCGTACTATATCAAGTGTGCCTTCAAAGCAAAGACAAAAACAAAACATGACGACGTCATTAAATAAAATATCTCCAAAAATCGTCTTGAAATGATGCGTTAAAGGAGCACTACTTAAGAAGTGGCCACCTTCAATTCATCCCAACAAACAGGTAGCATATCAGCAGAGTAACTGCTAACTGCTGCTAGCCGTATTATTTTTTGTGACTAGTAGCTACTCTTGGCTTGTTAACTCAGTAAGCTGTGCAGCTAGCCAGACAACCAGGGGGAATGTTGGAGTTTACACCGTTAGCACAGAAGCTTTGGTCCACTGGGAGAAAAAGGTTTTCAGATCCGTTCTAGATTGTTAGCATGCTAACTTCAACACAGTACATAGACATGTGTTATTTTTCACATTCTGTTGATTAATTTAGTTCATTTTTTAATGTTTTGAACTAAAATTCCCACATATTGCACCTTTAAATCAACTAAACTTTCCAGAAGTGAACATCAAAATAAACTAAATGTCCAATGAAATGCTGGCTAATTGCTCAATATTATAATGTAAGTCACTGTAATATTTCAACAAAATCTATTGTGTTTTCCAGGCAATATTACCATATACTGAGCAGCTCCATTGACTTAACTGGATGTTATTTCCTTTGCTCAGCAGCAATATGGCAGTGAGAGGAGAGAGGATTCTTTTTCATACTCATTCACATTCTACACTCATATTTCCCTCTGTGGATTTGAACTGTCTACCCTGCAGTCATAATCTCTAACCTCTGGGTTGTCACCACCACCATAGAGATTTGAACTGGATGCCCTGGAGAAGATGAGGAAACAGCCAAGGGAAAGAGACAGAAAAGTCCAACAGGAAGAGGGAGCGTGAAAACAAAATCCCATTGCTTTGATATCTTTGTCATCACCATAGATGGTCAATTAGACTAAACATTATCTGCCTTACAGAAAAGGACGTGACATGAGAGTCCAAGAGGGAGAAAGACAGAAAAAGAGGGCACATTTGTTGCAATGTTGACAGATGTGGAGACATGGAAGGAAATTTCCCAAAAAAACTTACCAAGAACGTTCGACACAAGAAATGTGACATCAACCTTTCACCAATCTGACTGCGCATTCATCCTCACATACCCCCCACGCTTCTTCCATTCCACCATTCCCTGACCACTTGTTCCTATCAAAGGGAGGTAATTTTATTTTTGTCTACATCTTCTCAATCTGCTAGTCAGGAAAAGAATTCACCCTCTGTTCCCCCCCCCCCCCCTCTTCTTCTCTGTCTAGCCTTGTCTACTTGACATTTGGCCGATCTGTTTCTACAATGTTTGTGTTGGTCCTCCTCTACTATGTCATGTAATTGAGCCAAAGCTCTCTTTTGATAGGCTGATTACATTGCCTGTATTGCTACTTTTGAATGAGTGGTGATGTATATAACTCTGAGAGAGTCCAGTATAGAAGGAGAGAGGGGCTCAAGTGTCCTTGAACAAGATACTGCTTTCTCAAGGACACTTTGGAAAGACTCTCAACCCCAAATTGCTCCCGATGGGCAGGCCAGCATCTTGCATGGCAACTCTTCCATTAAGAGTGTGAGTGGCTGTGTGAATGGGGAGATGAGAGGCAAAGTGTAAAGGCCGTTGTCCGCTAAGGTAGAGAGATGCTATTTAAGTGCATTTCATACATGGCACCATGACAGCCTGATATTTGGATACATATTGAGTAGAAATAGGTGATGCGCAGAATAGTTTCACAAAAATTCCCTTTCCTGTTAAGAGTTAGATGAGGAGATTGCAACACATTTTCATATCAAATCAAATCAATGGATCAATTTCAGGGTTTCGCAAAACCACATATATCACAACTCCCAACACAACGCGACTGCTGCAGCGTACCAGTGGCAGGTGTACCAGTCACAATTCGCTTAGTTTGAGGCACTAAAACTACTTGGTTAGGTTTTGAAAAACATCATGGTTTGAGTTACAATCACTCCGTTACTTCTGTAACATACAGAAGAGTTACAAATGTACGTAATGTAACTTCACTACATTAGTAAGTTGCCATAACTCACCGTTGACTTCTGGTTTCACACACGAACAGTGGTCTCCTGAATGACTTTTTCGCTGTTCATACTTCTCACTTCCTTCTTTGTAGCTGTAATACTCACTACAGCCACAAGAGGTGCTGCCTAACAAGAAACGTAAATTATGGGTCATGATGAGCTGCTTTCATAGTGGATCAATATGATCGTTTTGCTGATGAGGACTGGCTGGAAGATCTAATTATGTGTTTTCCATGTATTGGCAAGGCTATGTAACTTGGAACCTGGAACCTACAGAGCCAGGTGCTAGTGGCTACTGGTGGCACATGCTAATTATGCAGCAATGTTAAGCTAAATATAGCAGGCCTACGCTACTGCATTTTAATGTCAGTCATAATGGTGGTACTTGGAAAGCCTAATATCTTCTGGTTTAAGAGTTTGAAAAACACTGCCCTAGGGAGTTACTGCTTCTCTCCAAGAATTAAGCTAGCTGCTTACCAGCATGCCATTTAGGAATCCAAACATCAAAAAGATGCTTCCAAAACACTCAACATTCAGTCAGCATTTTCATAAAATACACACAAAACAACTTTGCAGACATACTCACTGAAATTCAAGAGCATAAATAATCATTTCATACCTGAAATATCAACAAAGATGCTCGGACACAACGTTCCCTCTCTGGCCGAGAGCTCCCCCTTCTGGCCTCTGCAGACTTAACTAATCAATCACAGGTGTCATCTCCTAAAAGGCTCAACAGGTAGATCACAGATTAGCTCATGTGACAGGTAGGTTTATTTATAACCTTTTAAAGTTTTTACATTTGTTTTTAACCGTTTTAATCTCTTTCACGGGACTTAAATGTTTTTATTAATTAAATTACATTATTTTTACCTCATTCACATGAATTTGAAATGAGGAATTATGAAAGGACATTTTTACATTCATGGCTGACCTATTTATAAATGACTTCTCTAATCACTGACTGTTTCGAACAACTGATTTTATTGACTGTTTTTAAATGGATTTAAACTGACTTTTTAATGCCTTATGAACTTAAAATCAGTCTATCCCACATATTATATTTGTGTTTGTGTACAGATTGAACAAACAATACATGATATGTTATGTAATTTGTGGTCTTTAGATGGCAAGTTGAAAAAAAATAACTAGGCTAAGCTAACCAGCGGCAAATAAGCAAAAATGCCAAACTAGACTAGATATGTGATGCTACTGCTTCATTGACCATGAATTAAAAAAAAACAACAGCAAACAAACATAAAATGACTTTGTGGACACAAAAAACACCTGCATTTAAACCGTCAAAATCCTCTTCCGTCTAGTGCAGCTCATCTATCTCCTCCAAAACATGAAATCTACCATAAAATATAAAGTCTCTTTTCCATCTTTTTCATGCTGGGGCTTCAACTCCTCTATAGTTTCACAGATAAGAAATAAAGAGACAATATTTGACTACCGCAAACCAAATATGAGGCATGTTAGAACAACATATTTCGAAGCAAAGTCTATTTTATCCTCTATACCTCGCATATAACAGGAGATGTGGACCACTGAAGTGATGGGTGCGCCTTTTAGTGAGTATCATTTAAGCCAAATCATATACATAATGGATTATTCCTACTAAATTATGGAGCATAACACCTGCCACACTATGATGTTGGCAGTGTTGTTTTAGACTTCAGAAAGCAGAGTGTTGCTTGTTGAAAGATCTGATTCTTAACCGGTGTATAATGAGAGTCTGGTGTGAGATCTAGTGAGCAGTCCAATTACAGTAGAAATCATTGAAACTATAAAATGAACTATATAAGTGATCGTAGCAGTATTCGCTTCTGAAGCAGAGACTTTGGTTTTCTCTTTCACTCACACGCAGACACGGGTCACTGGTGTCCTCGTGCCTTATCATGGTTTTAGCACTGAGGCAGATCAGTGGTTTCTGTCAGCTAACACTCGACCCTTGACGATAGCACAACAGTGCATGGGGTAATTGTGTGTATATGTGTGTGTGCGCGCATGCAAGAGTTTATCTGTTTCCTCTTCCTGCTCTCTATCATCCATTGACATTCCGAAGCCATGACCTCCTCCTTTCATTCCCAAAAAGGCTTATGTCTGTATTTGTTATCCCTTCTCTGTTTATTCAATGCTTCAGTCTTTCACTTTGTTTCCAGAAGCTTGACAGCACCTCTGAAAGTGAAGCTTACACGGAGAAGATCAAAGCACGTTGAAAACTCAAAATTGTCAGTCATTCAGACGCTCGGTGTTCACACAGTCCAGCTTTTCGCTCAAGGTCAAAGGCCGTCTCTTGAATATTCCGCCGACATTTTTCGCAGGTGTCAAATGTCACATTCATGTGCTCGGCGTATCAGTCTCGCCTCCTGAAAGGCTGACTCTTTTGAGATGGAGGGCGATGATTCCCCCCATCAAACATTCAGAAGAGGGCACTCAGCACCACTTACTGAATTCTTCACAAAGAAAACACACACTCACAAACACACGCCTGTATAATCCCTCCATACACGCCCCCCTGTGTAGCGTGTCTTTGTTTTTGCCTGTGTAAAATTACAGTTGTACAGGTGTCCAGCCGGCAAAGCGACGCTGACAGACAGGCACGCAAGAGGACAGCCAAGCACTTGTGTTCGCCACAAAGATCTTTCTTGTCTTACAACTGGCTGTCCTGCCCAGCATGTGGCTTTGGTTACAAAACCCCAGCTCTTCTAGCAGGAGCTGCCTTCATCTCCCCGAGGAACACAGAGGACGATGGAAGGTGCTTTCCAAGACGAGCGGCAAAGTGGCTTCCTCTTTCAAAGGGCCGCGGATGTACACGGCTCATGGATTCCTGTGTTAGCTGCGAGATAGCGCGGCACCTGGAGAGGCCAGACAGGAAGAAAGGACAAGAGAGCAGAGGAGAGAGATGAGGGAAAAAAAGACAGAGACGAGCCGCTTAGATTCGATGCCAGAGAAGAGCTCTCTCAGATTTCAAATGTCCGTTGTGTGAAATTGTGGTTTCAAACGCTTACAATCTGACTACCCCCCCCTCATCCTCCACTCATCATCAGCGTATCATGAAATGTGTAGATTAGCGCTTTCACAAAAGCATGCTGCGCAGAGCTGAGTATACTGTGAATGCCACGTTTACCTGTTGGACACAGATCCCCTCTGTGGGTTAAATCTACACTATTACACTTTTGTTTGAGCTCTTTGTATCTTAGGGGGAAAAAAAGGAAGTGTTTTCTCCTGCAGCCAAATGTAAAACAGAAAATTCATGTGTTTATATCGCATACAAAGACGAATGGAACAAAGGGAAGCGTTTTTTGTTCTCGAAGCTCGGGACAGGGGTAAAACAAAGGGCCTTTAGTGATTGACACATCCAGAGAGTCCCCTGCCAATCTTGCGCACAATCCATTTCCTCAAGCCAAAGTGTTCTCTTTGTGTGTTGAATATGTTTTGGAACATGCCGGCCATTGATTGACATGGGCGCAGGGGCTGGTAAAACATTACTGTTGTGTGAAGCAAACGGTCCGTCTGTCACTCGGCCTCAGATGTTTGGCCTGAGGCGGTATACTGATATAATAATGGTACAAAAATCTGGACATTTGCTCTCTTGCTCTCATTCTCTCTCCTCCCATTCCCTCTCACTTGTTCATGCCGCTGTAAAACATTCTTATTTTTTCCCTTCGACTATCAACTCTCCACCTGGTCTACGTCGTATCAGCAAGATGAGTTTTCAGTCTTCAAATTCCCTTCACGGCCAGTTTACATGAGCTGATTTTGCCAAGCGGTTTCAGTTTTGGATCCGGCTTTAAAGGCACGTTGGCAGCGAAGGTGGGCGCCATCATTCATGCTCCCCGAGAGGTGGAAGCACACCAAATTCTCCCCTGACTTTTCCTAAAGCAATAAATCTTCGGCCACTTCTAATGATGATCACCACAATAATGTTGACAAAACCACACAATTACACAGATAATTGGCCCATCGTAGGTTTTGCAGTACACTGCACATGAGGCCTTTGAGTAAATATGTACAGCAATGATAGTGACATATTTATACTTGTTTAGGATATTGAAACTCTCTCTTTTTTTTTTCTCGTCAAACAGTTGGAAGGCATAGTAGTGACACCCAGTGCGAGTCACCACCTTGCACCTTTCCGTTTCCAAATCAATCGGGGAAAAAAATGCTGTATATATAAAATGTCCTGATACTTGTGTATTTCCAAAATGTCATATGGATTGATTCAACACTGGCATTACAATTTTAATCAGCGGTGTAGAACCAGGTGTTAAAACGCATGCGGCAGCCCTCCGGGCCATAAGAAATTGGACAAGGCACCAGGAAATTGTGTCTCCTCCAGAAACAAGTGTTTTGTGATTGTTTACCCCATGTCTTTAAATTGCATTTCTTCCTTTTTAATTTAAGCACCTCAGCTATGGGATTGAAGGAGGGAAAGAGAGAGGGAAGGGGATGTGGGAGGACTGGGGGAAACCTTTTCCACTGGTTTTTTTCCCCCCTTTTTCTATCCCTCCATCTTCTGCGGTATTAACCCTGTCTGATGTGATTCCTGTCAAATGCAAATGTCACGACCTGATATGGTCAACCCACAGGGCACTTTGGCTACATGTTCTACACCAAAATTAAAAATATGAAGTTGAATGGTGTGCGTGCGTGCGTCTGTGTGTGTGTGTGTGTGTGCCGCATGTTGGCGCACATGTGCTTGTTTGACTGGCTGATCTTGCAATTACAAAAACCGTGAGCAAAAACATGATTGCCGAGAGGACAGGGAGAAATCAAGTGTGGTAAAGAAATTACAGCTTCCAAAACACAGCAGCTTTGTTCACACCACATGCCAGAGTAGCTCTATGAACATGTAGTCCAATCAATGGACTTTATTTCAAATGAGACTTTAGAAAATTGCTGTGCACACATAATTCAGCTTGTAAGCAGTAGAGTGCAGCACAGTGGTAAAGATAAATGAAGCTTTTTAGATGTCTCTACGGTGGGGCTGTAGGGGATTTCACATCACAATTTGCCTATCATGGCCAAAGGAATTCACAATAACGGCACTGTGGGTAGTGTGTCGCTCTTGTCTGTCACTACATGACTTTGTGTGGCAGTAGTAGCTGCACTGTTGTATTAGCTGGCTGGCAAGTTACAGTACTTATTCTTTTTTTTTTGTGGCAGGTGGCGACCAGTGTTAAGATGCATTACTGTCCCCTACTATGACAATGCAAGAATGGAAAGAAACAGAAATGATTGGAAATGCTGGATTATTTACACAATATTAACATATACTGTATGTAATAGTAATACCAATACAATATGAATATTTCATTTTTAAATATTGGTATATTATTATAGTCACATCACTACTCTACAGTAACTTTTATGTGTATCATCTTTGTTTTATTTCCAAGGGATCAGGCTAATTTGTCATCACATTTGCAGACAGTGAGCATATTAAGATAAATACAATGTGTGGCTTTTGTGGTCCGTTAGAAATTGAACTACTGACAACTTTACTCTAAAATAAGTATGCTTTATCATATTGCCATGAGTTTTAAATAATGGCTTCCTGTCATGTTATATCAAAACACCCTGTTACAGTCACTGTTTAATTTCCCTCAAGACGTCACTGTTGACATTTATGTTGATTTCAATCAAAGAAATTGTTGCTGGCACATACTGTACAAATGTCATGCCTGACAGTTTATTGGCTGGATAACATCTTCCTGAGTATCGTTGTAGCCTACAATACTTTTGTGTTACACACAGTCTGTAATTTCTGCTGCTCGGGGTGTGTCAATCATAACAAAACATTAGCAGTGAGTATCAATCGAATCGCTGTCTTCATTGCCACCATTTCTGAAGAGAATCCATCTGATGTGACTCAGGCAGTAATGTTCACGGATGAGGTAATGTTGTAAAGTAATATACAGATTACAATTAGTCAGCTTCTTCCTCACTCTCTGACTCTCTCCTGGAAGTTATAGCAGCATGCAGCCAAATTAAACACATTGTTACCTTGGATAAAATTATGTATTTCTCTGAGTTTGAACATGTTTGAAACATTTGGGATAACAGTACGCATCTCAACAAACTATAACAAAGGACTATTACACCAAACGCTAAAACTCACAGTCTCATCTGCAATTAAGATGTGTCTCAGTATGTTATTTACTGTATCTTGAACAGGCCATAGATGTTTGTTTTTTTCTGTCTGGATGCTTTAAACTCTGTCATTCTTCTTTTGAATTAAATGTACTAGATACTGGTGTCTACATATTCGGATGGCTAAGGCTGCTAATAATGTGGCAGGCTTTGCTTTGAACAAAAGGAAAGGTTATACCTATTATTAGCAGTCTAAAATTGGTGTTCAGTTCTTCCTGTAGCAGAGGAGCAGGTGAAAATGTAATATCAAGTATACAGGAGCTGTATCTGTAAATCTACCTTTGTGTTTGTGTGTGTGCGTATATATACTATACACTGTATGATTGAGTGGGTGTAATATCCCAGTATTTTTTAAACTCTGAAATGCAGTTCCCCTGAATGTACTGTTAAGTTTTCACCACTAGAGGGAGGCATATAATAAAATATCAAGAGTCATTATATTAAAACAAGACACAATGTTAATAAATGTAAGTGAGATGCCACAAGGAAACAGAATATAAAATGCTGTATGAACAAAAGGTACTGATTAAATAATCTTAGATTCAGAGCCATACCTCTGAATGTGTACATACATCAAAATACATACATTTTAGGTATAATCCGCCAGTTCAGTATGTATTTTGCTGTGAAACATACATGAAACAGATCTAAGTCGAATGCACTTGAATGTACTTATGTCTCTTTTATAAGTCTCTGTTTTGCAGAGTTATTATAAAAATAGTGGTTTTCCACAAAAGCTATAACTTTACCACACATAGCAATGCATCAGTGGTGCATATTCTTCAAAGATTTTGCCCATAACAATTCAATTAAAGTGGAAACATTTGTATTCATGCAGATAAAAAAAAATAAGCAACACATTTGGACTTTAGGGACCGCTGATATCCTGCAGACATACTGTATAAGACTATTTGTTACTAAAATCATATAGACTGTAAATGTGGAGCATCAGGTCGCCACAATTATGCAAAGATGACACATAAACCATCTATAAATATATATCATCTACTGTATAAATAGAATATTTATGATGTAATGTCATATCTAGCTTTTGTGAGTCATTTCACAGAGCCATTGCACTCTGAGCATTACACCCACTCAATTACTTATGTGTACACATACTTTACACGCACACACTCACACACACAGACACACTATTAGCACAGATAGACAGCTCTTGTTGACCACACCATCCACTTTACAGTACATTTACACTGAGCTATCTAACAATAAACACCAACGTTTATGACACCCACTCTTCTGCTACATGAAGAGCCGGACACCAGTTGCAGTCCGCTAATAATAGGTATAACCTTTCCTTTTGTTCTAAGCAAAGCAGGCGGTATACTTACCCCCTTATTATCAGACTGAGACACCAGAGTGCTCTACTAGACAGACAGAAATATAGACAGGCAGATAGATAGATAGATAGATAGATAGATAGATAGATAGATAGATATGTACAAAGATAAAACAAGGTAATTGAATGTTGTGCCACTATGCCAAGCATGGTGTGCACTATTTTCAGCTTGTTGCACAAAGACAATTAGGCTGTAGGTCTGGCTGCAGCTGTCACTTGGTATCCAGTTATAGCTACTGTCCATTTGTGTGCACATGTGCTTACGCAAAAACACCACAAACACACACACACACACACACACACACCCTTGCCCTATATTTCAGAAATGAATGGCAGAGGTACCCTAAGCTGCACAGCATGTTGTTCCAGTTGTTTGTTGTTAATCTACATCTTCCAAGTCATATTAGTTGTGAATTTACAAATTCCAATTCACTGGAATATATTTTGTATTTATGTATATTTACTGTAGCTTTTGGCCTATTTAAACATCTCAGAAATTCACAAATTAAAATTCAGCATTTGCAAGATGTTATTTGATGTAGGATTTGTAGTAGTCTGTCAGACTACATTTGAATCACATAGCAAAATATGTTCACTATAACACAACTTAACACTGGAAGAAATCCAAAGTTTTTGAAGTTGAGTTTAATAACATATATAAATATATATTAATTATGAAAAAAATGAACTCACACAGTTAACAGGTACAAAATGTTGGTTTACGCAACCCCTTTGTCCATGACAACAGCAGAAAAGGATTGAAAACCTTCATTGTAATTTAAAGTACGATATTCTGGAGAGTTTTGAAGGCAGCATCACATCGTGCTAGGATACGAAAGATATGTCCTGCGCATGCGCCCTGTCAGAGCAGAGGAATCGTGGCTCCGTTAGCATCCAGAGCTAGCGGACTGGTTGGGGGAACACGGTGCGTGGAGGAAGGCGTCCTGCGCACTGTAGGCACAAAGATATCGGCGACTTCATATATCCCCAGCTAATCCTTGAGCTAACCATTATCCCTCCATGCCGTCCGCGTAGGAAAGATAACAGTAATAACCCTGCACTGCCACCTCAATTAGCCACCGTGCAAGACAGATAGGGGGGAACTGCGTTCTGCGTGAAGACTCTTCCTTTCAGGCTCAATCAGTTCTCTGGTTTGAATTATTAGGAACATAGCTGCAATCTCGACTGACGTTACTTCTTGTGAGGATGAGGTTGCCGACTAACAGACAGTGTGCGATGGAAGGAGATGGGAAGAAGATGGACCAAGCTTTTCCGTTCAGGAACCCTTTTGTGCACGTCTTGAAATTCTCCCCTCTGGAAAAGGCAAAGGTAAATTGATGTTTGCAGGGAAATTGATGTATTCTTGAACAAATACGTCCATGTCTGTTTCAGTAACGTTATTTAACGATGGTAGAACATTAACCCCTTAGTGCGACCCAGTGGAGAGGCTGTCACCATCATTTAACTTGGCTTTTCCCCCCTCCTGAATGCATGTAGTCAGCTGAGCTAGTGTTAGCTAGCCAGCTAACAGCAGCTACATACATGTTGCTCTCTCCTCTCCGTCTTCTTGGCTTGCTGCCTTGCTGTAAGGATGCTGGGAACGACTGGGAGTCTTCTAGTGCTAAATAATGTTTTATTTTAGCTGTAGCGACTGCATGTGTTCCTCACATGAGTATAAAAAAGACGAAAAGCACCCCTTCTCACTCAGGAGTCCGCTAACGGTCCATTAAAATGAAATAGAGCTATGTGAGCATGGCCGCCTGCCCTGGATAGGCCTAGCTTGTTGCTCTTTAACTGTTATCACAGCGAGTACAAAACGAGCATGTTGTCTGGTAGCTGTTACCAAGATTTATGTTTTACATGTGCCACTTATGTTGAACACAACACCGTTTTCTAGTTTCCCTTGGGTATTTTTTTCCTCTTGCTTTGTTGGTTTATCACAGTGTGTACAGTCCCTCTCAACCAGCATCCAACACGTGTGGATGTGGAGGGTGTAGAAGGGGATGGAGACCTGACAGTCATGTGGACTTATCTTACTTATATTTTCTCCATCTATTAAAGTGAGCACGTTTTTTTTTTCGTTTGAAATAGATTCAGTTGCCTGATTCAGTTTGACAGTTTTGCAGCATGGAGCACACATGCAGCCCAGCTATCCCTCATTGCTGTTGATAATCAGATTTAGAGCTTTCAGGCTGCTCTGCAAAAGGTGTTAACTTGCGGGCTACTCCAATCTGTGATGGTGATTTTAAAGGCTTCTTTATCTGATGGACATTGCATATGTGACAGTTATCTTTTGTGCAAGGATTGCAACATGTGGCACGATGCACAGAGGAAGAAAACCTGAACGCATCACGCATACAAGTGAGCACTGGATTGCCTTGTTCTTTGAAACTAGGGCTGCTTATAAATTTGGAGGTGCACGCAGGCCCTTTGTAGTTCCCCTCATATGATCTCTGTGGAAGCTCAAATAGTTAGTGAACTGTGTTTGTGTGTGTGTCTACCCTGAGCTGTGGGTTCGTATTAATCGGTACATTGAGTGACTCGAACCTGGTTCGCTAAAACGTAGATTGTATGGTCACACAGGGTTTCATAAAGGTTTGAGAGATATTTTTTGTCTACATGAGCTTAAAGGTGCACTGTGTAGTTTTGGAGAAGAACATTTCAATCAGAAGAGAAAGTCTTCATTGACTGATTTTAAACAAACTAAATAAACAAACTCACTTCATTTTTGTGATTGAATAAAGCTTCAAACAGTGTTCTGGGGATATTATTGTTCTCTGAGAACAGCTTGTTTATTCAGTTATGGGAAAAAATGATATTTCAGACTTTGTATTAGTACCTCATTACTATTGTAAATATTACAATTCTGAGTTTGAATTTCTTCTTCAAAACTACATGGTGCCCCTTTTAAGAAGTTGTGTCCCTGATGAACATGATGTTTGAATATGTAGTACATCTACACTTGAGGAGAAAAAAACCCCCATAAACAAACAAAAAAATAATAATAGAATAAAGTTAAAAATGCCAGAATGCATTCCAAAGTAGCTTGATAAGCATGCCTTGTTGGTGGACTCTTATCACCCACAGCTCTGAGATAAACAAATATATGTGTTATATCTTGGGAAAACCAGTTAGCCTTCTCTTTGTAAAGCTTCCAAATTTGAAATTGGCAGCAGCTTCCCAAAGCCACAATTTGATTGACGTCCAGTAGTGCATATATTCTATTATTTCCTGTCAATACAAAACAGTAAAGCACATTAATTTTCTCATATAGTAACAGCCAAATGGTCACCATAAAGATTAGTCAATAGGCGGTACTGTAAAGTATTAGTAAACAGTGTGGAAATGGGACACAGCTGTGGGTTATTTTCAGTAACAGGCTTTGGTCTAATGGGAGAGACTCAGTTTTATGAATGGTGCTACACAGGCATAGCTGGTATAAGAGCGTATCTTGTTACAGGTAAGAATAGTGACTGAGGGAGGTTCACACACATTTCTTTCCTTCAGGCTCCTTTGACAGAGACTGAAAGGAAAAAGGGGAGAATGTCAGGTGGACCACAGCCAAGGGAATTGTTTACTGTACTTCCTAATACATGTGCACATTGAAATTAGCAGAATAATTGATCCAATTGTGAGATGTCTTCTTTTCAGCAGCCATTCCAGTTTTGCGTGCATACATGTGTTGTAACATCGAAGAGGTCTCTGAGGTTCGGCGCTTAAAAACGGTTTCTTGTCGACACTAAGTGCTGATCCCAAAGTGGGTCATGAGGTGATGGAATTGAGTTTCCTAGTTGTTCTGATGTAACGGAGAACAACTGTTTTCAGCATGTTACACTGGCCTTGCCTCTGCATCCACAGCAACATGGGGAAGGCACAATGTGAACTGAAACTCTGAAAGGCCTGAAATGAGTATTGTTTCACCAGTGTAACAATTACTGTAATGAAACCTGTGCGTTGAAGTTTTTTTTTTGTGTGTGTGTGTGTTGCATTGATATGCCACAGATGGGATAGATTGTCTCCGATTTGTATTTTGATAAGTAAATCATTTTTGGCCATATTATATTTGTAAAATCCCTGCTTAGTTCTTCCTAGGAGGGGTAAATAATAGAAACAGATGGGTTTTGTCTAATTAACCAAGGCAATGAGAGTTTTCTTGGTATTAGACTATAATGCTTAATTTCTTTCTTTATGTGTAGGTTAAGGCCCTGAAAACCAATAAGCTGTATTATCCTTATTATCGATTGATCTTCTTTTGTACAACCACAGTCCAAAACTCAGACTCTTCATTTACCATCATAAATGACAGCACATCAGCAGCACATCCTTACATTTAAGAAGCTGAAACCAGCAAGTGTTTGACATTTTTGTTTCCTTTCGATCAACTTAAAGATCATTCCGCTAATTTTTGCAGCTCTAATCCAGTTCATAAGAGTCTGCACAGAGGACTGTACAATGTAGAGGAACTTGAAACCTTTCACTTCTTTCCCAACATGTGATTTTTCTTTCTCTTCTTTCTTTTGGTGACATAGGGGGTTTTGGTCCAAGGGGGCATCAGGCTGATATGTCTGACTAATAGCCACATTAGTAAATAGCCCCAGATCTTGCAGAAAGTGTGGAGACTTGAGGATACTCATTAGTAGGCTGTCAGGCTATACTATAATCCAGCAGCCTGACCTTTCAGTCCATATCAAGATGCTCTTGCAGTTTTGCGCCTTGATGAGCTAATTAATTGATCTACAGAGCTGATAGGTGTAGACCTAATGAGAACATATTTCTGTGATTTTTGTTAGATTTAGGTGCATCAGCAAACATTCCAGTCCTAATCTAGCCTTAAAACCTAAAAGTTTTGTCAGACAGACAGCAAGATGCTAATTTTAATTTAATTTAATTTAATTCCAGGTATGGCTTTGACATTCCTTGACATTCCTCCACAAAGACCTGATTCTGTTTTAATCCTGCCAAAGCGGCAATGCGTCAATAGCTTATTCCCACACTATATGGATCGGTATTTCTGTGGATTGGCAGCAGAATTGGACTAGTGATATGTTCCTCATAGATTAAGGCTACATATTCATCTCATTTTTTTAGGGTGCGTTTGGTATTCTAAGGTCATGAGTTGAGAAGATGTCTTTGTTTTTTTTTGTTTCTTCATGTAACTTAATCCATCACAGTGTGAGATCTTAGATACTTAGCCTGACATATGGCTATACAGTGAACATTTTTGAAGTATTTATTTTGTTTTTGATGCAACTACCACACAAAACAATCTCAAAGCACTCTGTGTTGTAGCTTTGCCCCGACCTTCCTACGAGGAAACTGTTCAGACCTGCAAAAGTGAAATATCTGTATGTTGAAAACAGGAAGTTGGACACGTCTGTAACACTATAAAAAAGGTCACAGTTCAAGCCCGCTGTCAGTTTAATTTCTTTGCTTTATGTAGCACAGCTTCCGGTTTCTGTGTGGATGTAGTCAAGAAAATTCGATAATACCAGAAAGAAAGCATCATGGTTTGTGACCATGGTGGTGTGCTATGGTAAAGAGCTACGTGATGGGCTACACGCTTTGATAACTGTCAAAGTCAGTGCTTTCAGAATGAGTGAAGACACATTTATTTTACTTTGAGGTTAGTGTGAAACAGCCATTGAAACAGAAGCGAGTATTCACACACATGTTCTCGTAACCTTTGGTTACATATTAAAGGTTATGGTTTCAACCTTGCAGAGACTTCATCATTGAGAGAGACAAATAATGGACTGGTTCACAAATGACTGCAACTTTTGGCTTGCATTTTGTTAGTAATACCTACAGATGACTAAACCTTCAACACAGGTCTGCCTTTTTATGGACTAGCCTTTGATATCAAGAAGTCAAAGTTCATTTTGACTTTGTTCAAACTGCCAGTCTGCATCCATTATTTTGGCGCTTCCAGATTGTATCAAAATACATTTTTAGAACGTCAGGACTGCAAGAAACCACATTCGATTTGAATTCAATCCCTCATTTGGAGGTGATATTAAATAAGTTTCCAATTAGTTTTTGTTAGTTGTGTCTCAGACTGGACATTCTGGCTGCGCAAATCGTGTTTTAAAGTGTTTTTTTTTTTTTTTTGCGTCACTCACAATGCGACAGACGATGATGACGTCAAATCCGAATTGACAAAAGTGCATCAGAACAGCAGAGCAGAATCTATGCTACTACTAGAAGTGCAGCATAGAACATTGCAATGTATAAGAGCCTCCTCTGCCACTGAGTTTGGCTGGTGTCACAGAGGAAATCTGTATAGTGACTTGACAGTGTCACTATAGAAGAAATCATGGATCTCCCTTCCACATGCTTACACATTGGAAAGTCACATCACCAACTTACGTATTTACTGATGCCAACGTTGTTACCACAGCAACCCATGCAGATAGACTGGTGATGTGTAGACACACAAATCCGATCTGAACACTTGCAAATAACCGTGCGGACAACCTGTCTTTAAAGATGTGATTTGAAAAGCACATTTTTTGGCTGAGGTCTTAACAGAGCTTTTTTGCATTTACATTATTGGTACAATTTAGGCCCCACTTTGGCAGCTACAATATGATTCCCAAGTTGCATCAGTCCAGATGAATGTTTAGTTTGTTTTGTTGTAAGACTGAGCCTTACTGCTTGAATTTAAAGATGCCTTTTGGTACAATGCCTGAATTCGCTCTAACTCCTAAATAACCTTTCTGTTTCGTAGCCTTGCCTTTATTTTAATTCTAAGTGACATTCATGCATTCTCATGCTTTGGGTCTGAATAAATCTTTTAACAAATGCATTATACAGTGGCTCTAAAGCTTTGCCGACAAGCCCCCTTTTATTATAGGCAGAAAGTACCAGTACTTACTCAATTGTTTGTTCTCTCTTGCACAAAACTGCATACTTTATTTGTATAAAAAGAGAGCTATGTGTGGTGGGCATGTATAATTAATTCATGTATCTTAAGTGGATCCTGGGAATGTAAATAGTTTGGAGTTCTATGAAGACAGACAGAAACTAGCATGATGTGTCACTGTGGTAATAGTGGTAGAGTTACTGTGTGTGTGGTGTAATTTTGTGACTTCCTCACCACATACCCAATGAAACTCATTTATAATATAGATTTTACCATCATAATAAAGACATGGTTGTTTCTCAGACCAACAGTAGGTTTTTGGGATTGAAAAAATGTGTAGAAAGTGTTACTGTAAGACCGTGTTACTCTCTTTGCTGCTTGTTTGTCAGTAGTTTAACAAGAAAGCTTTAAATTGATTGATTTAAATTGACCATGCTATCAGACAAGAACTCTCCCTGGATAAGATAGTGCAGAAAGACTTCAAGCTCCCCAGTAGTGGTTGCTATCAAGACAAATATTGACAGGAGATAAGCGCTGCTCTCAGAGCCATAACAAGTTGTAAAGTAAACAGTCAGTATTCGACAAGCTCATTGGCGTGCCAGAGCCATCGAGTGAAGAACATATGCCAGACGTAACATTCATGTGATAATGATTTGACCAGTATAAATATTGATAAAGGCCATGTTGTGACCTCAGGGCACACAATCTCATTTCAGTAGTCGAGTACACAAATCACACAGCTCTTCCTGCTGCTGAGCTGCAAGTCGCCACTGTGATCCGAGGCCTTGCTGCAGGCCTGCTGCCCTCTGTAGCCTCTTTCATCAACTTTATATGTTGGAAGTTAAACCGCATGCACTGTTTTTTTTTTCCTTTCTTTATACCAGTTGCTAGTGTAGTTAATTGCTTTTCATAAGATCAAGGCAACATTGCTTTGCGATAGACTTTATTTAATTTTTCTTTGTTGAAGATAAGATGGATCAGTCCAGGTGTGATTTGTTCTTGTATCTTCCTTTCTGACAAAAAGTGCCAACATGTCAGTATATTTATAGCGTAAACGATTGGTAACTTTGGTGATTTTTGGCTTCACATTTAAGACTTCACAAACAAATGCTATGATAATGGAAAAAATGTTGCGTTGGCTTGTACTATGGGTTAATACTACATACACCAAAGTCAAACTGTAAATGTAATGGTACCAAGATGACCATACCTGTGTATTGTGGGATCTGTGTCTGTAACCCTTTTTCTTTTCTCTCTTACAGATCGCATTAATGACGGTCACACTGTTCCCCATCCGGCTACTCATAGCTGCATTCATGATGCTGCTAGCTTGGCCTTTTGCCTTCCTGGCCTCAGTAGGGCGCTCGGAGACCACTGTTGAACCCCAGTGCCTCTGGAGGAGGTGGGTACTTCGTTATACAGATTTGTGTCTGTTTGTTTGTTGGAAGGCAAATGTTGGCAACCAGGAACAACCATAATTCTTTCAAACAAGTAATATTTCAATATTTGGCTTGCAAAGACTCATGCAGCACATTTGGACTTGACACTAGCAGCTACTGAAGGCTGTGGGCATTTAGCCACACTATCAACAATGCTGCTTTCAATATAAGTATAAAATCACATGGCTTAAAAATGCTAATTCATGAATAGGTTTTCTGACTTCATCATTAACACTATATAGTAGTAGATAGTAGTAGAAGTAGTAATAGTAGTAGTAGATTTAGCATTTTTCCTACCTTTGGCTGTTCTTAAGAATGCAACTAGGACAAGGTAGCTGAAAGGTCTAATATGCCAAAGTTCCAGTTTTAGTTTTTAAAAAAGAAAAATCACCATAAGGTCTTACATTCTCATTTTATTCAGAGTAATTCTTGAGCTTTGGTAGTGCAGTTGTTTGACCCTCTGTCTCAGTCTTGTGCTCCACGCTTCCTGATTGTCTTATAATCTGTCCAAGAAGCTCCCACAGCAGCTACAGGTCTCCTCTTCTTGATCACTTGTCTCAAACGAAAGACTAAAAATACCACCTTAAAGGTTAATGAACAAGCAGGTGAAATAATGTCATTAAGACAGGAGACATGGGTATAGATGATGCTTGTAATTTAAGTATGTCGGTAGGTAGGTGAGAGAGGGACTATAGGGAAGATTTTTTATTTTTTTTTCACTGAGTGAAGAAAGAAAGGAAAAATAGACAAGCCGGTGGATTGCAGAGAAAGACACAGGTGGTTAGCAACCGCATATGGATATATGAATATCACTAGGGGTAGCTGAGGATACCAATTCACAATAGGGGCTTTTCCACTGGCAGTGAAAGTGAAACAGTGCCAAAAGTTGATTTGCGTTTCCACTACCATGGACCCATGGCACACCCAACCTATCTCCAGGCGGTGACTTCTCGTGACCGCTACTAGCCGCTAACAACCCTGCCTCTCCATCAAACAAGCGTGTGTTGCATTACTTAACTCGTGTCTGTGCAGGAGTCGAGAGAAAAGCATTATTAATGTCTCTGTGTGTTGAGTTCTCGGTACTTTAGTAGCTTCTAACTGAATCTTTTCGAAGTTTAGTTTCTCTCCTGCGTCAATGTTTGTACTTTAAGATATTTACTTTATTTTACAGTTCCATCGAACATGTTACGTTACTGCTGATGAAAGCCATACATTTACTGATTTTGGTTCTTCATGATAAAAACTTTTAACTAACAAGATACCAGGGGACTTTTATTGTGAAGAAGTTATTGAAAATGAAATGTATTTATTATTACCGGCTTAGTGGAGCTTTGTTAAGCAGCGATTATTCAATAATACTGCGGGAAGTAAGAGTATTTACGGTTGCTCCTTTGAACACTTCTCAAGACAATCGCATCATCAGTTAAAGGCACATCTTCAAGCAGGTGGTCCTACAAATCCCTGCTGAGGTGGGCTGACACGTTGAGTCAAGCCGAGCTGGCACATGTGTATGGAAAAGCCCCAAATATGTCCCATTGGGCTTGAGCATGCAAACGACTCATCAACAACACAAAGTGAAAATCCAGTGGGGTTTTTTTTTCTGTTTGCAGTTTTGCCGACCAAAAAGTTATCTGCAGTCTAAATGAAAATTGTCCCTCACACATGCATGCATCTCGTTTCCAGACTGGTGGACATAATTCTGAAGATCATCATGCGGGTCATGTGGTTTGCGGGTGGTTTCCATTGGATGACGGTGAAAGGGCGAAGGGCACTGCCTGCAGAAGCACCCATCCTCACGCTGGCACCCCACTCTTCATACTTTGATGCCATCCCAGTCACGATGACAATGGCCTCAATTGTCATGAAGGCAGAGAGCAAGGATATACCTCTCTGGGGCAGTAAGTAACAAACATGATATATTGCTGTCATTGTTACCTCTATGACTATGACCTACAGTATATTGTCAGGGAGAAATCAGTTAATCTGAGGACTCCAATTTGAGAAAAAAGTGTTCTGATTCTGTATGATAGCATTACAAAATCTATTAGAAGGAAGTGCACTGTTTATGCAAAGGCACAGTTGTTGCAAAGCCACTTTGTGAAGGGCAGCTCATAACAGTTTCTTTGAGTTTTGCTGCTGTCCGTGAAGAGACAGCAAAGAGAGGGGATTGCCAAATCTACTACACAAAATATTTTTACATGAGCCCAAGCCAAGTACGGTGCAGCTTGGGTAATTTCTCAGGAAATACCAGGAAATGTGTAAAGGCACAAACAAAATACACATACAGTGCTGTAGTACTTTCCAAAAATAAGACCTTTGACTTGTTGGGTTCGACTTGGCAATTCTGTTAAAACATGTTTCTATCTGTAGTTCTGCAGTGTTGCGACAGAGTCGTGATGACATCATTAAACTCTTTAAAGCATCCATTACACCAGGAAGTAGAAATCAAATGTTAACCTCGAGATAAATGATTACACACACACTGGGGAACTCAATAGTAACTCACAACATCCTGAAAATACTGGCCCACCAGCCTCAGTTTTGAACCTGAACCAGAAATGTCTGTGGGAAAGAAAGAAAGATAGTTTCATTATGTCTGTAAGGTTGAGAGCGTGGGGACTGAAAACATCACAGTCTCACAGCATATTTAGTTTCTCCCTGCATCTCTCAGTTCCTAACAGTCAGTGTTTTAGTGCATCCACTTGTTGCTGTTGTCATTAAACTGGTTAAGGAAGACTTAATTGTGAGTTTAAAGGTCCTTTAAACTCACCATTAAGAAAGGTTGATTTTTGAGTCTCATTCCAAACTCGTCAAATACTGATGCTTTGGGAGAGTGGCTGACAAGATTTATAACTGTACATATTGATGAGTTGGGAATGAGACTCAAAAATCAACTTTTCTTACAAAGGGCTTTTAACAGTTGTTGTGGTATCACCACTCGAGCTATTGTCTGTCAACCACCCAAGGCCACAGCAGAGGTCAAGTCGTTCTCGCTCAGTTGCAGTCAGTGACACGCCAGTATATCAGCAGATCCTCTTAACTGTTCAGTTGCCTATCCAGTTGCCAGTTTAGGCATTTGGTCTTCTGCCCCTGGCAACAGGACACACAGTAAAAGACCTAGGTGTGTGTTATTTTAGGCTCCCTTTCTCTTCCTCCTGTTCTGCCTGCTAAGTCAGTAATTAGCCACTTTGTTACATCCAGACTGAGTGACACATGCCAAGTTACAGCAGTCTTGCTTGTATTGCAGGATTGAGACTAATTTGCTCATTGGCTAATTGCCCAGTGGCCAAGATTATGTTTTGAAGCAACCTAAGGAGGATAAACACTGCATACATCTTCACAACTTTTTTTTTGGTCTGGTTGCTGTACACTGTCCTGAAACTGTTTTAAAGGTTATCTGCTAATACCTGTCGGTACTGTACTGTTTGACTAGACCTGTTGGCCTTGCTGTAGGAACCAGGCACCTTGGTGCGTTCCCAAGCAAGTGGAATCCAGAATAAGCATTAAGACCTGATCAGTCACAGTGACGTGTGTTGAGTGTCTCTCAGGGTACTAGCTAGAGCCCTAATCCCTTCCTGTCGGCAGACAGCTCACAGTTGGATTCAATTCTTCTTCTCATGCACTCTCCTCTCTCTTTGTATTGTATGGTATCCTCACTCTTATCCTAACTTTTTATGTCTCCTTCTCTTTGTGACTAACTGTCTTTTTCTATATTTTAATAAAAATTGAATATATGGGAAAATGCTTCCAGCATCTATAAAATTTTCTGCAAGTATAATGCAGAATATTTAAACCCAGTTCTTGTGTGATTACAGTTCCTTTTTCATTTCCTTGTACTATTTGCAATTTGAAGTTCAGCTATGCTTAACCCTTGGGCTCTGTGCAGGCACCTCACCTCACCCATATCTCTGATGCTTGGTAGATGGGTACTAGTGATGCTCTGGGCAGTCTTAATCACCTGCTGCTGAGCCTTCCTGTCCTGGCTGTACATATCCCATGCCAGGTTGTGATGTTTCCAGTTGCCTCCTTTGTTCTAAACTATACAGAGTTTATGGACCTTGCTAACCAGGAAGGTGCTGTGCTATGCTCTTGGAAGTGAAATAGACATGTGTTTTTACTCCAGTGACAAAACTTAAGTCAGGCTGTCTCATTGCTTATGAGAAAAAGGGAAGTTGTATAGTTAAGTGGTGAGTGGACTATTGTCTGTTTGTGGTTTTTTAAAACGGTCTGTGTTAGAAATTGCTGCAGTTCTGGTTTGTTGTTTGTGAATATTCTCAGTCACCCAGGTCCTGGTATGTCTAAGTGGTATATGATTCTAACTGACTGCTTTGCAGTCATGAAGTCATGTCAATGTACTGTATATTTAGTCTGTTAATGCTCAACCATTTTGGCATTGGAGGGTGACAACAGTTGTAAAATGTTAATTACTGATCATTATCAGCCCAGTCAACAGTTCCAGACTCCCCCCATTGGCCTCCAAAGCTCAGACCACATTGTTCACATTGAAACTTGGACTACATTATTTCAAGCATGGTAATCGGGGAGGGAAGCCAGACCCTTCTTTATTTGCAATCTACATGTGAGAATCATCTGACTTATGCAACCACCAAAAAGGAACACATGACCATGTGTTTACCACACATGGTCAAGTCATCTAAATATGACAATTTTGATGACTTATTATGACTTGTGTTTCCACATATAACAGACTTGAGTTGGCTTCTTACCCCTGCTGTCACCCTGTGTGAAAGATATAATCGCTGGTAAGCAAGGGTCATAAAGTCTAATATGGCCCGATTATATGTTCAGTTTGAAGCTATGCTTTATTAGCTATGCTAAGCACTATTTCCAAAAACAAAACAAAATATTGCCTGTTAGAATCCCATCTTGCCTTTCGACTACCCAGCATGAAGTGTAATAGTGATGCTAATCAGTGCAAATTTCTGGCTAATGTTTTGCTCTTACCAATGGTAGTTGTTTTGGTATGTATTCAGATAACAAGCCTTCTTTCAACAGTGCTTCACATTTATATTAATGTCACACTAACAAAGAGGACTCTTTCAGTACAACCATTCATCCAGTCGTCACCACTGTGCAGCTCTGTTTTGGAGTGATTTGGATTTAAGTGCTTTGTTTAAGGACACCATTAGAGTGGTGGTTGATGTAAAAAAGGAGCTATGCTCTCCTCCCTGGCTGGCTTTTCTCAGCAAGTACAGTGAAGTGTTCGTCCTACTGAATGTATCAGTTTTCATGTCATGATTAAAATGCTCATTGAAAAAATATTCAATATTACAGGCAGTACAGACGTGATCTTTAATACTAGCTTCAGTGAAAAGGTCTGAGTCAGAGTTCCCCCTCAAACTCCACTTAGCTGTCAAAAGAAATTAGAAAAAGAAAAAAAACTGTTTCTGGAATTATTTGTAATATCTCTACCCTTTTTCTGTTTGCTCCTAGCTTTGATTAAGTACATCAGGCCAGTGTTTGTATCACGGTCAGATCAGGACTCCAGAAAGAAGACTGTGGAGGAGATCAGACGCAGAGCTCACTCTGGAGGGGAATGGCCTCAGGTAAATGGATGGAAATTCTTGTGCCAAATTGTGTATGCAGTTGTGGGAACACATCCACACCACAACATCTATGTCCTACCAAATCAAGCAACAATTATCTTAGACGTGTTTAAGTCTGATGTACTGACAAAAAACAAACAAACAAATGCATCAGTTTATAGTAAAAACTACATGTATACTCTTAGTCATCTATACAGATCACCCTAAAGGTTACAATTGTAACCTCCTGCTCTCTGATGGCCTGAGTGAGGTGTGGGTGTGGATGCTTGAAAAATAACTGAGGCCTAAACCCAAACAAACAAAGCCTAAACCCAAACCACAGACAAATTGGCATTTTAACAGTAAAATGCAGTGCTGCAGAAAACATTGCTAACATCTAACTATGCATCTGACTTAGAGCAACTTAGATATAATGCAAGCCAATGCATTTTTACACTTTGTGGGATTTTCAAAATGCTGTCCTGACTGTTTCGGAGATGACCACTGTTTTGTTATAGCATGTGAACCATTCCTTCTTTTCTACAGATCATGATTTTTCCAGAGGGAACATGCACCAATAGATCCTGCCTAATCACCTTTAAGCCAGGTAAAGCTTCTTCCATCATCATTTTCTTCTCATTCAGCTTTCCTCTGGTTTCCTTTTGAAGTCATGCCGCCAGCTGTTTACTCACAGCATGCACTGATAATTCATACTCAACCTAGTGGGAATAATGACTTATTATTTAGAAGTGTAGTGTGTGGTCTTAATTACTTAGGAATAAGTTCAAAAAACATTGTTGCATTCCTGGAGGTTGGAAACTGTATTCTCATGTGAATGTTTAAATCTAATGTCACCTTTTAATGTGCTCTTTACTCTCACAGGGGCCTTCATCCCAGCTGTACCAGTGCAACCTGTGGTGATTCGTTACCCTAATAAACTGGTAAGATTGTTCGTGAACATGTTATAAACGCAGCTTAAAGGCACAATTATTTCTACATTTGTTTTACACAATCATTTAAATAGAATATTTGATATTGATACGTTTTAATATCGAGCACTGTATCAACATGCAACGGTTATATGTAAAGCAAAGAATAAAGTCAAAACCTGGTTGTGGCCGTGCTAGGAGATTAAGTTAGTACTTGCAATACTAAAATGTTAATGCGCTCCTTGAATTTATTCTAGGAGGCAGTTGCATTAGCTTCATTGTGTGTGTGTGTCTGTATGTATACTATGCATGCCCTGTAGCCTGCTTGGCATCCTACCAGAGTCTCACCCAGTAGGTAGGTAAAGATCTTGCCGGTCACATGGTGTGAAGAAAGGTATTGCAGATATATATAGTATCCATGAAGGAGAAAATGTTCTGCCGCTGAAGCATTTAGCAAACTCGGCAGAATCCCATACGGAACTGCGAGAACCTCCTGGAGTTGACACTTGGTGTCGTGGTCATATTGTGTAATTTTGGAAGCTCTGAGGGTCAGGTTATATTTAATTCTCGAACAGAAGTGGATAACTCAAAGACAGACTGTCATAGAGAGGGGGAATCACAACGTTGTTTAAATAAGGAGATAACATTGCTTATTACAACATCAGAAAGGGGTTTTGGGAGTTGTTCAGGCAATCTGACAAGCAGTTCTGATGAAGCATACTGGCAACTTTAAGCTGGTGCCGAGGGCTTATAATGATTTATGATTAAGCAACAATTTGCAAAACAGATTTTAATGGGAGGTTCCCTCGGTTTCATCCATATGGATGTTTTGAGCACTTGGACATAACCCAGAATTTCCATACTGTTTGGATGCACCTTGCATAATGTTAGAAACACTGAAACACCTCTGGGACAAGCATGAGTGGTTTTCTGTATGTATGAAATGGTACAGTAAACGACTTGGTTATACAGGCTTTTGCTTGAAACAATGAGTGCCATAATATTTTAGTATCAACAACAATTTTGATTTAAATTGCAATTTATGTATCTGTAAAAAGACCATCAGAAGTCACACTAGAACTGGCTGCATGGTGCTGTGGTCACCGATAGCCTGTGTCTGCAGCAGTCGACAGATATTGTGTGGGTCTGTAGTCTGTTTAAAGGCTTTTTAATCCAGTCAAATGTGGTATTTATGTAGATACAACATGCTGTGGGCATATGGGACTCATGTCGCCGCAGCAGCAGTTTTGAGTGACTGTTATTATTTTGTTTTATTTATGAATCAATCATTTACATCTGTTTATATAATTTGTGATTCAAATTTTCTTCCCACTGTGCTTCGAAAACAGCCCGTGGCAATAATTATATAAAGGTAGAGCTTTAATTCAGAAAGCACGAGTTTGCCCTGTTCAAGTTTCAGCAGCTCTGTGCTCGCTTTTGGCCGCGGATTGTGGACTCTCAGATGAGTTGGTCAACTAAACTCATTTGTGTCTGACATTCTGTGTAGAATAATAGACTCCTGACTCAAGAGACACCTACTGGCAGGCCGAAGAGGCTGATTTGACTGAAGTCGTTTAAGTCTGGTTATGAGAAGAGATCAGTGGAGCGTGCAGAGCAACTTTCTGATGGCCTCACTGGGAATCTGCCTAATCATGATATGACTCAGAAGGCTCGTCCGAGACATTGCTCAGGCTTGTTAGTGAGGCTGTGGGAAAGCAACTTTAACTTTGGACATTGAGAGGAGGAATTGTTTGAGGATCTTTATGAATCCAGCAAGCGTGTACCTTCTTCTGCTGAATGAGATATTGCTTGGATGCTCTGCAATAGTACAAGTTCACTTCCCCACGTTTTGCAATAACGTGATTTGTAAATGGGAATGCAGGTTTTCTTTCCAAGTTTATGGAAAAAGAATAAGCTGTCTGTTTAGGAGACATGAGTCCTCGGTCATGTCATCCCAGAGCTGAGATTTTAAATGTCCACACTTGTATTTAAAATAACATGCACATTTAAATGCTCTTAAAATACGTCAAAGTCAAGTGTTGAGTGGTAAAATGTGAACATTCACTAGTCATTTGGCTGGTGGACAAACAAGTGTGTGGAAATCTGATGTTTTCACATGACAGATGATGAAAAAAGGCATAAACGCAAGTCTGAGGCAATAATTTTTTTTATTGAACAGCCAAATCAGATTAAACTGATACAACAATAAATGGGGTTGGCCTACAGCCCTGTCACATCATTCTGATACAGTTGTCTACAAATAAAACTAAAATAGTGGTTTATTTTACGGTTTCAAACTGGCACATCTCTGAAAGGTAAAGCATCATTGGTCATCATCTACGCAACTTGACATGGATCGATCAGAGCTGATTATTCTTGACAGTGACCCAGTTAGTTAATTACCAGTACCCTGTTTGTAGCTTCAACTGTTGAAATCTGTGTGTCAAGGATTGGTCTTTGTTGCAGCAGAGAGTATCATGATGATTCACTGCACAGTCCGCAGATGGTCGGAAACGGTGACCAGCGGATTTTTTCTCTTGATAGCGAGTTTCCTTTTTCTAATCTAATTTCTCAATACTGATTTGTTGTTCGCAATGTAGCATTACCAGGGATACAATATGGTGCATACCCAGGACACACTGGATAGTGATTTCACTGCGTCCTATTGGATTTTTATGTGTTGGATATGCAGGATGTGTACCTAGCAACATCACTGTTATTCTTAAAAGTTTGACATATAATTTGGTAGTATAAGAAAATGTGAAACAACAGCAGATGATGGAGACAAAAAAAGATGATTTAAGAATAGTTTTTAATTTCAATTTGTCTAATGTCTTGCACTTTTTTACAGGACTCAATCACATGGACGTGGCAAGGGCCTGGAGCGTAAGTACACAATTTCTCATTCCATATGTGGTATACTTCAGTTTCTATTTGCTGTCATTTACCACACTGCACAACAAGATTATTCTGACTTGACCAATAGATACATAATGAATATAGATGGAAATAAATGTTTTCTGTAGGCTAAGTGATAGTGTCTTTCTTAAGAAAATTAGCTATATATTCTCTTTTTCTGTATTATTTTGTTTAACCAAAGCACAATGTATGATTGTTAAACTATAGTATCATGTATCATAGCGATGGTTGTCATTGATCACATCCTACAGCTCAAGTGCAGGCTCCTATTTTTGAAATGAACATTGTGGTCTGAACCAGAATCTCCGCAGTGTGATCTCAAATAGACTGGAAGCAGATTAGTTATTGCTGGAGGAGAGAGACTGCCCTTGTTATCTGTCTCTGTCGTGTCCTCAGAATACTATGTCCTGTTTTGGTTCAGCCTCCATCAGCACGGTGGATCTCTGAATGCTGTCTTCCCAGCCCCCCCGAACAGATCTGTCAAATATTTGACTAAATCTCTTTATAAAAAAATAGATTAATGTCACATTTCCTTACAAACGTGTCATAGGAAGTTTACCAGTAATGCAACATTCATATGTGTTGCTTTGCTCTGATGCTCTAAATTTAGGTTGGATGCATCGTGTTCTTAAATTATTGAAAACAAAGAAAAACCAGGAGATCTCTGTCCAGATCCAGGTGTGCAAAGCTGTAAGATGCAAACCCTAAAAGACTGACTGGTGCATATAAACACTAAAGGCCTGTAATGTGCTAAGAATTGTAGCAATCAAGGTTGTTTGTGTCTGTATTGGTTTCCTGTTGTTGACACTGTCCTGTTATTATCCAGGTTTGAAATCTTGTGGCTGACACTCTGCCAGTTGCACAACGAGTTTGTGATCGAGGTAAGCATGACAGTATCTCATCACATGCTGCGTGGATTAATGTGACTGTAGATCATGCAATGTTTAGTCATGATGATCACTGTACTTGCAGTGACAACGATTATTAAATGTGCGCTATATGACAGGAGGCTCCTGTCATCGATTCCATTTTTTTATCTGCTCCTTCGGCCTTCTTTTTATCTCAACAGCAGACTCAGAATTTTTCTCTTTTGTTTTTTATTAATTTGATTTTGCAAAATAAACCTAAAGGATTCTAAATTACATGTAGGGAATAGATAGTTGTACACAGTAAATGGAATATTTGGCTTGTTAATAATGTTCGTCTCTCTCTCTAGTTCCTTCCTATCTACACACCCTCAGAGGAGGAGAAAAGGAACCCAGCTCTCTTTGCCATCAATGTGAGACGTATCATGGCTAAGTAAGTTCAAACGTATTGTTCATATATGTGACACTTCATCCTTCGAGCTGACTTGAGTTAACCTTATTCGCATATAATCAACAAATGCAGCATACATTAGTTTTGTTTTGTTTTTCCCTGAAATTAGCTGGGACATAGAGCTAATCTGTTTCAGTGTGGTCAATAAGAAGATATTATACTATATTATAAATATTCTACTCCTCTGCACGAGTATATTTTTAAGTGTCATTAGTCAGATTCTGTCCCACCTAGCATTGTCATCAATATAAACTCTGGTAAACAGCACAGGGCTCAGGTTACACAGGCTATACTTACTACCCATGTTGTCATACACTCCCACACTCTGTGCTGCACTACTTTAAGCTTTGGACGGGGAGCTTAAGTTCTGCAGGCAGACAAAAAAAGTATACGCTGTCTCTACATCCAAGAAGCTGTATTGGCTACTACATTGGCCTTCAAAGCCTTCAGCAGAGTTCGTATTGATTTGCTCGTACTGATGTCCTGTCTCTTCTGTGCTCTGCCTAGAGCCCTGGGGGTACCCATCACAGACTATTCATTTGAAGACTGCCAGCTGGCCATGGCAGAAGGCCAGCTCAGACTGCCAGTCGACACCTGTCTGCTGGAGTATGCCAAGCTCGTCAGGAGACTGGGGTGAGTCACTCGAACCTTCCAATGAAATGCTCCTATCAATGAGAACCAAGGAAGGGGCATAAGGGTGAAACGAGGGGGAAAACACTCACCAAACACCACAGGGACCCGGATTCAGTTTCTGGCAGTGGCACCTTCGGCTTTGGTGTGCATTCCAGCTAACACTACTGCCTTCCAGTTGGGGAATGTGTCCTTGTTGCTGTGCTAGTGACTCCCACTCAGGTGCCTGCACAGGAGGGGATCTGGAGGGGGGATAGTGTGACCTCCACACACGGTATGGTTTCTTGGTGAAAGTCCTCTCTGGCATGGGGAGTAACTGGCAACACCATGTATATTGGAGGAGGCGCATGACTGTCTACTCCCTCCTAAATCTGGCAGTGAGGAGTATCACTGAGACTGCACAGGGACAGAATAAGGGGGGGTAGAAAACAGGAGGAAAAAATTTAAATAGATTGCAGAATATACTGCAAACATGTCAATATAATGCAGCTCAACAAACTATGATTAAAAAAAACTGCGTTCTTTCCTTTTTTGGTTGTGTCTTTTCCAAATGTCCTTGTTGATACTTCCGCCAAATTATTCATTAACGTAAAGTCTCCTCTCCTTGCTGACCCAGGTTGAAACCCAAGAACACTGAGAAGGTTCTGCAGGAGTACGGGAACAGAGCCAGGAAGCTGGAGGGACAGAAGCTGGGCTTGGACGACTTTGCCCAGTTCCTCGATGTGCCAGTTTCAGACATGCTGCGAGACATGTTCGCACTTTTTGATGAGGTAAAGACTGGAGACTTTTTCCACTCACACCCATGATAGCTCTGTGGTCTTCGTCAGTGGCAGCTACTAGATCTCTTTCCTTGCTTGATGATGACTCTCACATTATGTCAGACTTTCGTCAAACAAAAATATAGTTACCATATAAATAACTTAAGTTGTTATATGTATGTATCCTCAGTTTGGCTCCAGCGTGAGTAAACTCCAAGCACTCAGTTGACAAAGTGCCTCTATAAAAACACTGTTAAGGCTGAAAGCTGGATTGAATACCAGATGCTTTTATTGGAACTAATTACAGCACCTTTCTTTTTATTCGTGGATAAATTTACAGTATACTACCAAAACAAACAAAGGTTTTATTGCAGCAATGTATTCATGACCTAATCAGCAATCCCCTGCAGTGACTTGTGTGTATTAAATAAATAAGTAATCTTGCTCACATCCTCTTTCTTCATCTTTCCCAACGTGTTGTTTTCTCTCCTTTTTCCAGCATGACGATAACTGCATGGATATCAGAGAATACGTGATAGCCTTATCTGTCGTATGCAGACCTGCCAAAACTCTGGAAACGATGAAATTGGCCTTCAAGGTATGTTCTGGTTCGAGCTGTGTGCTTATCTAACCACAAAGAAGACGAGAGTTTTCTGTGCTTGCTTTGGATCAGCTTGACATTTGCTCTGTTCAAATGCCACTTAGTGTAGGTTGTCATGTGTTCATTGCAGAGTATTGAGATCCATCATTAGTGTACACATGTTTTCGCAAATTGTTTCCTCATGTCTGTGCTTAAATCTGCATGTCATAACGTCCGATAAAATGTGGATTCATTGGTTATCATTGTTCGCGATCTGTCGGTGTGGCAGCATGAATCCAAATAGCTCAAGTTTGAGTCATCTTCGTGTTTTCACTTGAGTCTCTTTCATAATCCTTAAAGTCAAGCAAGTTCTGTGACCTCAGGGCTCGTGAAACCCATTGAGCACAGATTTATTATTTTTAATGCCACCAATTACTTCAGAGAAAGGTCACCCCATTGAAGAACAGTTTAACTGGTTCCTAATTTGCAGACCTTGTTAGACTGGCATGCCTGAAGGCAAAGTCAGAGAGATGACATCTGCATTTCTTCCCATTGTGTCTTCTCCAGATGTTTGAGGCAGAGGAGGACGGTGCCATCACAGAAATGGAGTTGGCAGTTATCCTAAAGACGGCTTTAGGAGTGAATCACCTCAGCGTGTCGCGTCTGTTTACTGCCATTGACGCTGAAGACACAGGGAAGATCACATTTGGTAAGCAAACAAAATCGACCCTCCCTGGTTGACCTACATATTGTCCAATCAAATCTTTGTTTTAAGCTCTGCTTCATCATTATAGTAGCATTTTTTGTCCTGGCTTTTTTTCCCACCCTCTCCTGAGGTGCAGTAGATTCAACAACCAGGCCACTTCAGTTTCAAGTGCAGTCTGTCTCTGGGCATGTTTTTGAAGCCATTGTCTGATGTTCCTGTTGTCTCTGGCGCCCTCTTGTGGTCTTTCCACAGACAAGTTCAGATGCTTTGTGGAGCAGCACCCAGACTTTGCTGAGGACTACCTGTACACAGAAAACGCAGGTCTGCACAGCGGGCCCTGCCACCGTCACCAAACAAAGCCCAGCCTGTCTTCCCAGAACCTGCAAGGCACTGCCGCCACCAAAACAGCTAACGGTATCTGCCCCGACTTCAGCCCCAACGACCACGGCACAAAAGATGGACTCCACAAGAAACACAACTAGAACGGTTTTAAATAGACACCTCTCCTGGTGAGAGGGTGTTGTGTGTGTGTGTGTGTGTGTGTGGGGGAGGGGGGGGCAGAGGAGATAGTTACTTGTTTTAACAGTAAGGGGACTATATTTCAGTAACCACAACTATTAAATGAAGAAGTTTACCCTTTTTTATTAGTGTTGTGTCCATGAAAATTCTGAGGTTATTTTCAGCCTGGTAACAGTTTATTTTGTTATAAATTTCTTTTTTTTAATTTTTTCAGAGCAAAGATCGTCAAAATGCCAAACAATGGCTGTTTCAGATACAATGCTTGAATACTTGAAGGGCAAGCACTTATAAAAATTCCTGGGGCAAATGTTTCTTATTCTTTTCTTTTTTTTTCTTTTCCCTCCAACATAGTGCTAACTGTGCATGTTTTTAACATGAGGGAAGCAGGAAAAAAAACACAAGCCCTGGACAGTGAAGTCTCATTTTTAGTGAAATCAGTGTTCGGTTCTCTTTTTATTTGTAACTGTTATCTATTTCCTCTCTTTATTGGCTGCCTTTTTAACTGAAAGTGCAGAATGCATGGGCTCATGTTATTTTGAGCAGTGCTGTGGATTATTCATCTAAAGAAGGGAGACCTGAGGTTACCGGTGACGATAGTGCTACAGTAGCCACATTTGAGGTGAAATTGGGTCTCTATGAGCCTGTTACATATATATATAAATATATAAATATACAATGATATATTTGATTTAGCTCAGGGTTCAGTGACAAAAATGAAAAATTTACCTTGTATGATGTCATCATTTTTGACGCTCACTGGGTTACGCGCATGTCTTTATTTTCTTAGGACGTCAGTACTCTTCTGCCCAGTCATTCCTCATTCACTGCTTCACGCATTTTAGTTGTTTCAGGTTGGCAAATTCAAGTGTCTTCTTTTATTGTTGAAATTACACAATGTGGACCAAAAATGCATTTGGTGATATAATGTCACCTGTCACGTTTGTCCTGTCCTTTTTAAGTGAGTGGTGTAATGGCTGAAAGGGGAGAGGAATTCACAATGTGTGGCCATTGAAAGCACATTTAGGTAGGTTGCTATGTTCGGTATTCTAAAGGCAAGGTCATACTACTCCCCTCTCTGCCTTACACTGCGACATTTTAATCATTCCTACCCTTTTCAATACATTGTTCCTTAGTCTGTCTGAAATTCCTCATGTTGCATTTTGTTTTTTTGAAGGGTAACTCCTCCAGTTTTACACATTAAAGTATGTTGGGGAGTGCTACTACAGATGTGACAACAACTAGTATACAACCTTTTGTCTCTCCAGAGGAAGCTGCACGATATCTGATAAATTGCCTCCACTGATGTCACTCATTGGTTAAGTTGCATTGTGGGTTTTGAAAAGCAGTCCATTGATCTCGCATTGCACTCTTATAACACTGTTGGACTCATTATGAGTAGTTTTAAAACAAATGATCAAAGTCTATACATATTCCACACATATTTCCTTTTCAACACCTGGCACCTACATTACCCACAGTGCAATTTAGCCCCTGAGTGATATCATTTGAGGCATTTAACAGATTATATGCAGCTTCCTCTGGAGCCACAAAAGCCTTCGTAGAACTTTTTTCCCTCTTATACAGTAGTACTCCCCAAGACCTGTAAACACACTTTAATTGAGTGGAGTACCCCTTTCAAGGACCCACCAGTAAATTGTTACCTCCACACTATGTTTCGGATGTGCATGGAAGGAACCCCTGTGCTGTTTCTATTCACCAGTCCAAACACATCTGCATCAAGTCTCATTTGAGGGACCAGAATTGGATTTGGAAAATATCCAGCTGTGCTAATATTTATGCCTTGTTTTAAAGTTTTAGCAAATGGTGGTCGATTTAGCACAAAAATATTGGGCACTGAATGTGATTTAATACTTCTTTGTACCCTGCTGTGCAGCCTGTGGCCAAACAATGCATCTCTAATCACAGGTGGGATGGGCCTGTCCTTCCCAATTGGAATTAAAATGAAGGAATATTTATAGGTGCAGTATGTAAGATTTTAGTTGAAAAACATATAAAAATTTACCAAAATTAGTAACCTAATGTGACGTAATAACAGTTCAGACGTTATAACGACTATGTATTGTGTTGCAGATATATCTGCTGGAGTTCGCATGCTAACCAGTTAGCCCCAACCTGTCCTGGTCCAAAGCCCCTGTACTAGCAGTATAAACATCTACACTTTGCTGCTGCTCCGAGCTCCCAGCCCAGACTGCTAGCTGCACGGCTAACTGAGATAACAGCAGCTACAGTGAGCAGCAGTTAGCTGTCACTCTAGTGATATTGTACCCCTTATTTGTTTTGAGTATGAAATCAACAGGTGGCCAGTTCTTACATATTGCACCTTAAGATCACAAGTTTTAAAGACTAATGTTCATCGGTCTTTAGTGGCCTTTAAATTATTGACGGTTACCTTGATTTATACTAGAAAGTTCTATTAAGACCTATTTTATAATTTGTTCTGTTGTTTTTTTTGTCTGTTTTTAAATCAATTTAACTTTATCTGGAATTACAATCAACTTTTTGGATGTGTTGACAAACAGTGATGCTCATTTCAATCATTTGCCAACAGTGAATTGGCCGGTTTTCATCGTCTTTATGTCTGGAAGCACACAAAAAACACCCACACAAAATGAAATTTAGATTCTGCTGCAACTTTCCTCTGAACGCACAGTGCTTTACGTCATGTCATTTTATAGAGCAAGTAATTCTTAAAGGGAATACCTCTGACACATGAGAATCTTTTTGTAGCCAGTTGTACTTGGATCTGTGAATTTTGTCCTTTTTATTTTCTTTTTTATTCTGTAAGTTCATCGTGTCGATCAGCCTCACATTCCCGCCACGTTCACGACCATGCATACTGTTCATGTATCCTCTCCCGTTATGGCTTTCAGTGAAGCAATATTTCACATCTCTTAAGCCTTCTCAAGATTTATGCTTTTGAAGAGTTCTGATATGTATTTTGAATATTCCAAATGCAGGACATTTTGTGAATTTTTGATATACGTATATGAATGATTTTTATTTTCACTGCCATGACAAAGATCTGTGATCTTCTCTCCTCTGCAGATTGTATTGATGGTGAAAAATGAGCCACATTTTGTTTTCCCTTTTGTATAATACTGCAATTGTTTTTGTGCTGTATTCCTCCTACACAGTGTAAAGTTTTATTGTTGTTATATTATTACTATTATCGCTGAGTTGACTGCTTAGAAACAAAAATGCAGATTTCTTATGGAAACCGATAGCCTTGAATCTATAGAATTTTTATGCTAAAAAAAAAAAGAGAATGTATAGACAATCTTGTCACAATCAGAAGCTCCTCAAAGCGCTGATCTCCAGTGGACATTTTCCGAAGAAATCGTGGTTTTCAAATGTACACTTTCTATCCAGTTTGAACCCTCTCTCCATTGACTTTTTTATGTTTTACGTCCAAGGCGTGCAGGTTGAAAATAGCGAGTGTGTTAAGTACGCCGGGCCTCGAGGTGACGTCTTCCACCACATGACGGGCCGCACGGCACAAACTCTCCAGACTGCACGCGCACACAAACTAACATTATATGTTAAATCACAATCTTTAGTATTTTCCCCCCCTTACCACTTTTTAAATTAAATGTATTTGTGCTTGCACTTTAGATTCTTTTCTTTATTTTTTTAAAGAAATATCACATTGCTGTAAAGCATGTTAAGTTTGTAGGTTACAGTATTGTAGCTCAAGTATGTTCATATGAATAGTTTTTGCATTCATATATTTGCTGCAATAATGGGAGCACAGAGGAAATTAGGGATCACACATTAAAGGAAGCTGACCCCTTTGCCCTACATTTGTTTTTCTACTGTAAGAAAAGAGTTCAGTTAGTTTCAGCCCACCTTTTAGACCTACACTTCTGCTTTGTCTCAGGATTGTGGATGTTTTGTAGCTTGAAATGACTTTGTAAACTCGTAGGACTTGGCAACAACGTACAGATTCGAATGACTAAAAACTGTATGCACCGTGGAATGGATTAAGTATTAAATGTACTCTGAAGTGATGTGATTTTACAACAGGTGGTTAATTATACAACTCACTCTGTTATGTATGAGGGAAACCACACTGTTTTTGTACATACTGTAGGTGGGAAATCAGATTGAGATTAGACCTGACCAGGAATGAAACGTATCGAGCCACAGTAACCCCCCCCCCCCCCCCTCTGCAGTCTTGTCAATTTATTTTAGACAAATTTACATTGAACGTCCAAATGATGATGTTTTTATTTCATCAGCAAGTCAAATATGTACATTTATATTCAACTTTTACATTCAGAACAATTCCGCATTGGGGCTGTATGAACATACTGGGTCTTTTTCACACCTGTTTCCCTTTTATTTCAAATACCTCAGTAGAGGTCGGTCTCATTTTTCTACTTGCTGTCAGTCTGAGAAAATGTAAACCTGCAAGAGATAAACTTGTATTTATGCTACTGCTGCCTGCTTACCACAGTTTGTCCGGCGCTGAGCCTAAGACGAAAGACTTGTGTACTCTGACAGGAGCGATAGTGTCTTTCTGATGGCTCACTGTCTGTGGACCAAGAAACTGAACTCTCTGTTTTCTCTGTGGCTTTACTTCCTGTCTTTTTCTATACTCAACAGGTTTTATTTTATTAATGCATTTTGATGATGAAGAGTCATTACTGCAAGCTACTTTGAATTTGTCTGTTCAGGACTGCTATGATATAACTTGTTAATGTGACTCTTGGATTGAATTAAAAAAAGAAAAGTTAACAAACTCTTGTGTTGTTGTCGCATTGTGTGTGTTTGGTAGCACGAGTGTGTTGTGTGAGAAGTTTAACTACAATATTGCAACTACTTAGGTTGTACATTATACAAACAAGTATTTAACTTTATACCCTTACTCTGGGCTAAAACGACTACATATGATCCATATCAGACATGTGCAGCAGTGATCGTACTGCTTAAAGAGTTATTCTGCATCCTCATTTTTAAACACAAAGCCGTTCCCGTATCTGAAGTTCTTGAGGACAGTGATGCAGATACCAATCATCTTCAGTCAACTGCTGGCGTATTGCATAAATGTCTCCCTCTTGAGGTCACATAGTGGCCATGCAGTCTTGAGCATCAGGCGCTGTACTCATATTGTGTTGTGTGTATGCAGGAGGTCCATGTTGTGAGACCCTGCAGCAGGAATCCATATCATCAATGCTTGTTAACATGACAGTCAATACTGTTTTAATGAAATATCAAAATGTTTATGATTCAGATCATTTAATTTGTTAATTGCATGTTGATGTTTATAGATCTGTCCCTTACCGACTGGCAGAAGGCCATTATGTGGCACTTTTATGACAGTGATTGAGGGATTTGTACTGGCAATCAGGTTTGTTATTTGTCATTAAATGTTTTTTTTTTTTTTTTCCTTGCCTGGCTGTCACTAAATTCCTCCTTCAGTCACAAACAAAGGGGGACTTTTGTTCCTAAGGTTAAATGCTTGAGCTTCAGTGAGTAGATTGATGTGTTATTTCTATTTGTGTTGTGTTGAACGACTTTAAATACTCTCCTTGGCAGACTTAAATAAATCATCAACCTTCTATTGGTTGGTGGTGGTGACAGGTCCCCTGTCTTTTTCTCTAGTGTCACCAGAAGGTGGAAATTTTCACCTGTGCTGAGACATATCACAGCATCTACAGCGTAGAGTGGGATAAAATGTGGCTGACAGTCAAAGTTCTCAGTTACATCCAAGCTACAACTCTCGTCTACTACTGGATGAACTGCTGTGAGATTAGGTACAGATGTTTATAACCTCCTCTAAGGATGAAATGAAATCCTGTGACATTTACTCTAGCATCATATATGACATTTTTTTTGTGCTCAACCTCAGCTAATTTGAATTAAGTGATAATTACCAAATGTTAACACGCTAAACTGAGATAGTGAACATGGTAAATGTTAGTAATAGCCTACATGCTGAACATCAGCTAATTTGAATTAAGTGATAGCAAATTAACAAATGCTAACATGCTAACACAGTGAACTAAGAGGGTGAACTTGGTAAACAATATACCCGCTAAACAGCGTTGTCAATGTGAACATGCCATGCTAGCATTAGCATTTAGCCCAAAGCACTGCGGCGTAGGCGAGGCTACAGCTTGACAACCACTGGATGGACTGCTGTGAAATAAGGTAGCCTATGTGGTTCCAGGGCGGCATTCCGAACGTTCACTTTCATGTTTCGGAGTGCCGGCCCTTAATTATTTTTGAAGGAAGGGCGCCATTCCGAACCTGAAACCCTAACCCTAACCCGGTCGGAATGGCGGTCCTTCAGAATAGGGGTCGCCCCACAGCCTACGTTAATTCATGTTCTCCTTTCAGGGTGAACTTTGATCCTGCAACTTTGGCTTTCATCATTATGATACATTTTTAATCTCAACCTCTGTAATAGTAAATGTTAGTTAAACTTGCTGAACATCAGCTTGCCACAATTTCAACCTCAGCTAATTTGAAAAAAGTGATTGCAAATTAACAAATGCTAACATGCTAACACACTAAACTTACATGGTCAACTTGGTAAACATAATTCCTGCTAAACATCAGCATGTCAGCATTGTCATTGTGAGCGCGCCACGCTAGCTTCGGCATTTAGCCCAAAGCACTGCGGTGTACAGCCTAACAGCTGCTAGCATGGCTGTAGACTCTTGGTCAACTGAAATCAACCACAGTGCGAGCACTGTTTGTGTAACAGGGGCGTAGCTGCTGTCATTCTCAGTGTGTAGCTTGAATAATGCTTGTGGTGTTTTCTCATTAACGCCACAGACAATATAGTGAACGTTCAAAGTGAGTCCTCACTAATGAAATGTATTCTTTTGACAAAGAACTATTCTCCCTCGCTTGCGTCATTTATTACTAAATTAGACTTCATCAGACGTCCCCGCTGTGTTGCTCAGCAGGTGAGGTGGTAGTCTGTTTTTTTTTGGCGGGGGGGAGTTCTAATTGTCTGGAACAGTGGTTATGGTCATGATTCAATAGGCAAAGAATTTGTCCTCATTCGTCTTTTGTGTCTTTTTTTCCGTCCTGTAGGAGTGCCCAGACATGCTCAGACAAAGCAAGACAGGTGGAAGGAACGCTTGTTGTTCTCCACCGAGTAAGATCCAGATCTAACAGCTTGAACGGAGCAGAAAGGAGGATTGTTAAAGGCCCAGGATGGCATCATTTGTACAATATACTGTACAATGCACTCTCATATTCTCATCCCACTTTTTTACCCGTCCCCTTTCCTCAGTCATCTCTGTCCTCCTCCTCTGCCTCACCCATCTCCTCCTCTTCCCACCTCCACCTCCCCCCTTCACCCTCCTTCTCTCTGGGTCTCAGCTGTTGCATTTATGAAAAAAACAAGACACTCGATTATGTTCACCTCATCGTTGTCCGAGCTCCATCGGAAACCTCATACATCCAGCGTGGCGTGCATCGACCCAACAATTTCTGATGTGAAAGACGGGGCTTGATGGATGATTGCACTTTAAAGGTGTGTGTGGCGGCGCTGTTGGTGTTAGGGATTAGTGGCCGATTGATCACTGCGATTGGCTTGCAAACAACATGCTGTCGTTCTGGACATGAGGATCATAAATCTGTCCGTGGGGAGCCGGCTGATTGTGTTATTTGATGCCCCGCTTCTGTTTTGGTTGAGTTGAAATGGGAGAGGTCTGGGTGTCGGAGCAGATTGTGTTTAGGCCTGTCAGACATTACAGGTAATGAGATTTCTGCTTATTGACAGGGTGGGTAGGTGGGGTCGTTGAGGGGTGGAGCAAGAAGAAAGAAAAAGGAAAAAGGGCAACTGGTTCATGAAGAGTGGCAGGGAGGCACCTCGAAACTCTTGCAATCTGCGACTTACTGTGTTAGGAGTGATGAGGTCCAACAAGAGCAAAGAATCTGACAAGGTTCAGTGTTTGGTACATAAAAATGAGAGATTTCTGTATTGGTGTGTTTGTATGCTCTCGGCATGGGTTCAAAGTGGGTGGGGAAAGCTGATGTCACTTATTGTCACAAACCAATCAGGATTTAGCAATATCGGAATGTGAATCTGGTAACAGTTGTTGGGTTGTTTGCTATGAAAGTTTCCCAAAGATTTTTTTTTTTCTTAAACTTTGATTTCTGCTCATTAAGTCGTATATACTTAATAGTAATGAGAAAAACTTAGCTGTCAAATTAAATGTTAGGGACTTTGAATGAGTTTTCAAATCTTTTCTCGCAGCCTTTATGGTTGGTGACATAACCAGTTATACACTGAAACTTTTTGTTACTTTAGGTTAAATTTGATATTTTACGTTGTGACAACACTGTGCAATTGGTCCGGTTGGGTTAAGGCACAAAAACCACCTGGTTAAGGTTCGGAAATGATCGTGTTTTGGCTTACCTGGCCTCGAAAATTGTTCCGACGTCGCTTTAAAAATATCCAGTGGTGTCACACTTACAAATGTTGAATCACAGTCTCCCTGTAGCCTTCTTCCCAGTAACTCAACCTCAGAATCATAAACATAAACATATGATACAAACGTGATATGACACGTTTTGTAGAATTGTTGATATCATACGTAGGCCTATGGCATTGTTTTGCAAAGATTTTGACTGCCTATATTTTATAAGATAAGATTTATAAGATTTCGCCACACCTGACACACTGTTGTACACACTGGATTAACTGCAGAGACACAATTAAGGTGTTTTTTTCAGTTTAATCAATAAGATAACTAATATTTTGTCAAAGCGGTTATAATGTAATGTAACGTATACTGAATCAAGTAAATTAAATATACAGTATCTGAAAAAACAAAACAAATGTCACTGGACCCTCGACTGATTCGTCCTCTCTTTGAGACACATTTTTGTTGATCAGACTCATGAAATGTTGTTTGTGGATTTGGGATTATAATTTCAAAATGATTAGAATTTTAGGGGGGAAAAATCACTCTCTGGAATATAAAAAAGTTCAGTCCAATGCAGAATTGATAACACTGAAGCCTCTAACACACCAACTCATATTAAGCTTCTGTGTACAGATTTGCAGTCGTACAGAAAGAAAAGTCGTCCTGGGAAAAAAAAATGCTTAAATCAGGTGAGAAAATATGCAATGATGGGAGAGAGAGGAGGAGGAACAGATGAAGCTTGGCTGAGGAGGGAGGAGAGTGACGGGGATGTGTGTGTGTGGGGGTAGTGGAGGGATGGGGGGGTGTTGTTGATTGTTTCTCATACAAGAGTGGTATCGCAGACAGATCTCCATACCAGACCACAGGGTACTCTGGGCTCTGTGCGTCTGTCACTGGAGCCGAAGACAGTGGGAGGGCTTTCTACAACTCATAGATTGCAAGGTCCTGTCATCATTCAGTCTTTATCCTCATCTTTTCCTGTTGCTCGAAACATTTTTTTGCTTAAATCTGAGTTTAACTTTAACAAGGACGCTCTGCGTAAATATGGTCAGCATCAGTTTGCAGCAGACCGAAGACCATCAGCACAACTGGAATTATATTGTCTAAACTGACAACTGGAGGAGCTTTTGCCCGTCATTTTTTCAAAGGTGAGCGTTTTATTTCTAAGAAAATGTTTCTACTTTTGTAACATGGTGCATATTTGAAGAAAAAATTGATTTCTAATACAATCTAGTACATTAATGGCTGTAACCTTTGGTTTTATCTGTTGTCTTACCGTGATAGAAAATTCACAGAATAAATTATTGAATTTGACAACATTGTTCTTTAAACGATGATCTGATAGCTTGAGTTACAATTTGTTGAAAATGCTTACATGATCCTTACAAGAGCAGACAGATATTCAGTTTGAAATATTTAGACTCAGTTTCAAAAATAAAGACAAGCACTCTCAAAAAATTCACATTTTCTAGAAATGCAAAAAAAAAAAAAAAAAAAATCCCACATTCTTATATTTAAGAAATAAACTGGACCTCACACTGCTACTTTTTTTCCCCTGATGTTGATCGTTATTGTGAAAAGTTCTGACCAACTAAATCTGCTGTGCAGCATGTTGTGGTGAGACGGGGTTAGCAGACACTGCTGGGCCAAATGTGTGAGCAAAATGGCGATCAACAAGTGTGAAATGAAATGAGCACGCTGTGATGTCCCCACGCCCTCTTGTTGCCCTCGGCCTGGAATCCCATTACTACGTTGCTTTTCTCCACTCTCCTCCTGCTACCTCTGTGCTCCATGTAAAAACTCTCAAGCTTGCAATGATTTACTATATTTAATGACCCATACTATTTATATATCTCTGTCTCAAACAGTCTGCCAACATTTTCATACTGCATCTCTTCAGTTTTCTGGTTATGTTTGCAATAATAACCCAATTTCCATCAGGAAAAATCAGGAAATAAAAAAAGTTTCATCTTGTGTTTTTTCCTCCCTCCGCTCTCAAGACCGTTCAGCTTCCTCTTCAACAACCCCTGGCATTTCCCAAAGGCTGTGCACCCCTCCACGCTAACTGAGACAGTCCCCGTCGGCCTGATGTCCTCAGTTGTAGCGCCAGAAAAGCCCACCTCCAACACCATGGGCCCTAAAGAGGTCAGTACATATCTGACACCATTATAGTGGGTTGCCATTCAGTCCGGTTAAGAAAACCTAATTGAATCACTGCGTGGTGCAAGCGTCTTAATTAAGTGCATTTCTTTCTCACTCGTTCTGTCCGACTCAATTCATGCAGCCCTGAAAAGAGTTGGGTGGGAAAAACAGCTATAACAGTGACAAAGTTTTGTGGAAGCTGAAATTCAGTTTTTTTCAAACATTTGCGATTTACTTTAGCACTCATAGGGATGAAATATAAAGCCTTGGCTGGTACACGAAGCATCGATTAAATGAAGTTGATTGTCACTGCCTGTCATGTGTGGGAAGTGAGAGAATAATAACATAATGATGAGACTTGGATCAATCATTAAATCACATATACACTACACGTCATGCCTTTCTGTGCATCCAACTACTGTATGTGCAAGATTGTTTAGAGAAAATATACAATAAATTAAGTTAACATGACAAAATGTCACTGACTAATGTACAGACGTAGTTCAGCCTGTCATATGTTTTAGACGTCTTTTGTACCTTGTTATTAAGTCTGTGATTCCTGTTTAGGTGGAGCTCATCCTGGTGAAGGAGCAGAATGGGGTTCAGTTCACCTCCACCACCTTAGTGGCTCCAACCCCTACTCAGACCCACCCCAGCGGGGAGGAGGAGAGGGAGACCTGGGGGAAGAAAATCGACTTCCTCCTGTCTGTGATCGGATTCGCCGTCGACCTAGCCAATGTCTGGAGATTCCCCTACCTCTGCTATAAGAACGGAGGAGGTAAGTGCCTGAAGGATCCCCCTACCAGAGGGCGGACAGAGAATGGGGTAAGGGAAGGGAATGAAGGGAGAGTTTAGGGTGAGTTTCATGTGAAAGAATACGATCATCTTCCACTCTAAGGAGAGCAGTGAAAGGGAGGAACTGAGGGGCTGATGGTGGAGTGTTTTTGCATGGTTGTGTTGAAAAGAGAAAGAAATAAGTGAAATATGGGAAAAAGGGGAGAAAAAAGGGGAAATTAAGATGGAATTTATTCACACACGCTTGCATTTTGTGTATTTTCAGCAGTGCGGGCTGTACACTATATAAACCTGCACACGTATGTTGATACAGATGCGTGTGTATGGATGTAGCTGATATTGTGTGTGTGTTTCAGCTCCTTGTGCTCGCATGTTGTTGTTTGAGATTTTTTCCAAGCCTTTACAGAGATCAAAAATAGGGGAAAAAGCACCACAGCTGCTCCGAATAGATTAGCTCTGACAATCACTGCCACTAATTACGGCTGTTTAACATAGAGCTCTCATTACGTTTAAGAGCTGTAAATGATACTGTGGCCATAGTCGAGGCTGACTGTGTCCCCAAATCCTGCATGTTGTCATAACTGTATTTAGGGAAAATATTACTTAGTTTCACTTAAGGTGATTGAACAAATTTTTTTGTATCTTTTAAGTTATACTTTAGGGTATTTTCTGCCGTAGCTAACAGTAGAGCGGTGACAAGAAATCAGAGGAGAGAGGGAGATGGGGAATGACATGCGACAAAGAAATCCCTGCCAGAAAAACAAGGATTTTGTGGTTCATTAACCCATGAGCCACCAAACTATTTTTAATCTTTGTATTTTATACATGTAATCTGCGACTGCACTGGTTTTAGGTAATCCAATCATGTGTGGTTTATTATCATAAACCTTACACAGGCTGGTATACTTAACATTTAAAGGACCTGCACAGAACGTGTCATCGAAACCTTTCTGTTTGATATAGAGTACTAACGCAATGAGTGTGCATAAGTCCGTCAGTCTGAACATGTTTGTAATACTCACTAATACAGAGACAGCTTGACTGGAATACCGTCCGTATGCTGCATGGAAACAGTTAAGGCCATGAGCAAGCTAATTCAATTAAATAAACACATGAAATGAGCGGTGCATCATAAACAACCCGACTTGAACGCAGCATACCTTTAGTTAAAAAGCTCAAGCCCCACCTCCGAGACATTTCAAATGAGTGTTGAGCGGCGGGAGAGAGAACGACCACCATGATCACGTATCCGGTTCATCATCAGAGCCCGCATCGAGTGTGATTGGATGGAAAGACGTCACATGAGATGTATTATCCATATCTTGTCAGGAATTTTCAATAGAAAATGAATGTTGCTCTTTACTCAGTCACTCGTTTGTTTGTTCTCAAAAATAAAAATAACATTTCTGGCTTGAAATTGAATATTTGGGATTAGGTTTATCTGCTGTCCAAATACAAAATGGTAACTTAATAATTGATATTGTAAACGCATTTTAGACTGTAATCTTTCATGTAGAAGTGAAGTTTACGTTTCTCTGTCTGTGCAGGTGCGTTCCTCGTTCCATACCTGTTCTTCATGGTGATAGCAGGCATGCCTCTCTTCTACATGGAGCTGGCTCTGGGGCAGTACAACAGAGAAGGGGCAGCAGGGGTCTGGAAGATCTGTCCCATCTTTAAAGGTAGGAAGTGACAAGCTATGTATGCAGACAGACGGACAGACAGACAGACAGACACATGCCCACACCGGGGGATGCACACATGCAAATTACCCTTTCCTGACACCTGCATGTTCTCACAGGGCTGCTTTCACATGTATAACCGATCTGTCCATGTCCGTCTGCCTACGTGCCTGTCCGTCTCTTCCTCTAATATCTACATGTCTTTCTGTCTGCTTGTCTGCCCACATGCCTGTCTGTCCACATGCCAGTCTCTTTTGTCTGCTCGTCTCTGCGTCGAGCAGCGACAGGCATTGTTTATCCTCCCTCAGGTTCTGTTGGCACTCAGATGGAAAGCAAATGAAAATTGGGCTTTTAGACTCCTGTCCTGATTGTCCGAATCCTTCTGTCAAACAGTGGCGGGGACCACTGGCTGGGGTACTTTTCAACACATCGATAAGCAAAAGCGCAGTTTAGGAGGATGCCATCCAAACGTGCACTAATGGAGACACAAGCATTAAGACCAATTTCCGAGCAAAGTCGTCGGTTGAAAATATAATAACACACTTTGCTCGGTTCAACTTTGTATGCAGCTTACAAGCTGTGACTTCTGTCTCTGCGCTGCGTTTGCTGCTCTGATGCCAATTTGTCATTTTCTTTGATCATTTAAAAAAAAAGTTACAGCATCACTTAAAGATTTTAACACCTCACTATCTCAACATGCAACAGATATACAACCTCAAATACCATTATTACCAGCAGACCATCTGTTGCTTCACACTATGATGCCGCACCGCTGTCTTTTGTCACATCATGTCCTTGCCGGTCTGAAGGTGGCCCCGCAGTGTGTATGTGCGCCGTCATGTGTGTCTGTGTGCGAGCGTGGCGCCGTCTGTCAGGGACCACACTGAGTAGGTTGACGTTCTAATCACACGCTTCACTCTCTCTCTGGCTCTCAGCGGGGGGATAACTGTAATTATTCAAACACACACATACACATGCCCGTATTGACAGTAATTATTCTGATCAACAAGCTGGTTTCCTCTCGGGATCAATGCATCCGAAGAGAAACGACCGAGAAAGGGAGACGGAGAGAGACGGAGAGATAAGGCGGCTGCATGTGGCGCTAATAAGAGGCATCGCTCCCCGGACAAATATCACATCCACGTTACAAAGGAATCAATAAGGCGCAGTTGTGGTCATGCCTCTTAGCAAAGGTTAACAATTAAACTCAGCCTGAGAAGAGTGGACATTGTTTCAGATTTATAGAAAGGGTAGATGTGTTGATAATTAAGGCATGAAAAGGCGATCTTTAGAAGTCGTGGTGCATCGCAGGCTACTGTGCTCATACTGAGCGAGGGATGTGCTCTCTGTCAGAATGTTCATTACAGCACTGCCAAGTTTGAACTGTATATGAAAGTTGTGACTTGATTCTTCCTGACCAAATACCTGAGATCGCAACTTGATTAGCTTTTGAAGTCCCCCCTGAGTCAAAAATGTAGTTTTTCTACAGCTGAATGTTCGAGCTTCACTGCTGCTGAAAGTGTCAATCTTCTCAGTGCTCCATGTGATTTTAAGAGACGGGCCCACAAACATAATTTGTGACATCACAAATGGTATGGAAGACAGTCCTGGTCATCCTGTTTTAGTTGTCATTTATGTGTCTTTATCCATGGCTGAATTAGAGAGATGAAATAAAAGGCGGAGAGAGAAAAAGAGATGTGGAAAAACAACCAACAAAAGTTTACTGGCGAGGCACGAAACATCTTAATGTGAAGAATAATTTTCTCTATCTGTACCTTAATGTCCCTCTGGAATTGAGAGGAGTAGAAGTATAAAGTTGTAGTAAAGTACAAATACCTCAAAATTGTACAAAGTGTAGCACTCAACATATTTTCAGCCATTAAGGACAGCCATGAATAGCAGCACTCTTTATATCAGGAACAGTGTTTAGGTTCCACTGAGGTCCCCATTTTAAATATCTCCGGTGCTAATTTGATATAGCCAGTTCCCCCCTCTTTCTATCTCTGTCTTCAATACCTATACATTTTAACCATGTGTGTCCCCCTAACAGGTGTAGGCTTTACAGTGATCCTCATTTCCCTCTACGTTGGTTTCTACTATAATGTCATCATCTCCTGGGCGCTGTTCTACCTCTTCTCCTCGTTCACCAGCGAGCTACCGTGGGTCCACTGCAACAACACTTGGAACAGTCCTAACTGCTCCGACTGGGCTGACAACAGCTCGGTCGGGGACATTTACAAGGCCACCCCCGCTCAGGAGTACTTTGAGTAAGTTGGACTGAGCCTAAGACGCTAACGTTTTTTGTTATTCATCATCAAAATCCCTGCAGTTAAAGGCAAGCGTACTTTATGTATACGTCCAACCAGAAGAACTGTGTGTCTTTGGCTGAGCTCAGGCTCAACCACTCATTAAGACTACAGGAAATGCAAAAAGCTTGATGCAATGCAGTAAAGCCATGTAACGGTGCAGAGCTGGCTCAATGCACCATTACTGAAGTTACTTTAATTGCTATCAGACTTTTCTTTTTTCTAAATGTAGTAGCGTCTTATTATATCTAATTGTGAATAATTAAAGAAATTATCAAAAATTCTAAAATGAGCATCGGGTATATTTTTCTCAAAATGGATCCTCCCTGTGAGGACGACCAGGTGTCTCCTTTCCCAGCGAGAGCGGGGTTGTTCTGTTGTGACAGTCGAGGCATTTGATCCATGCTCGTTGAAATGGCAATGTGCTATTTACACAGAACCACCTGCAGACAATTTGACCACATCAGCTGAACATCATCTTCAGACTCATCTGTTAGCTGTCTCTGAAATGGTCTGAATCGAGGTGTCAACCATGTTGAGTGATATTATAGTCTTTCAGGTGACACGTGTAATTCAACTTTACAGGATGCAGTGAAATAGTACACTTTCAAATCAGTTGCATGTGATTGCCAATGCCGTTTTCCTGTGTTACTTTGTGACTTTCATGTTTCTTAAAACCTTCTCTCAAAATGCTAAATGTTGCAACAGATGTACCAACATCTCTTGTAGCATCTATCTGGCCAGATTCCCTGGAGTCTTATGTCCCTTGTCAGTGATGAACCTCAGGTAGCTTCCAGCAAGGCCAGGTGTTTATGCAGGATATCAAGATCCAGATCCAGGTCCAAGTGTATAGCTTAGCTGATGTCCTGAATAATAATGACATTCAGGTGAGCTGCAGCAAACTCTGTGTGTGGTCATCGTCAATTGCTAAAACTTAGCCATAGGGATCCTAAAAGCACCAAGTATTAGAAATTCTAGGATAAGTTCATTCAGGGTTACGTGGAAAAGGGCAGCTCTTCAGGACTCTCAGATGTAGTGACATCATGACTGGTCTTTTGTCTCTGGCTTGGTCACTGTGTCAAGTGCTTCTACGTCTGCCCTGCCTGGCAGGTCTCAGAACATGTCGTGATTTAAATGAACAGTTCACCCGCAACTCAAAAATACATTTGACCTCTTACCTGTAGTGCTATTTATCCATCTAGATTGTTTTTTGATAGTTTTCAGCGATATCGGCCGCAGAGATGTCTGCCTTCTCTCAAATATAATAGAACTAGGTGGCACTCGGCAAAAAAATAATAATTATAAATTGGAAAACTCACCAGAAGTGTCATTTTTCCAGAAATCCTGACCCGGTTATACAAGACTTTCCACAGAACAACACGTTCTCACTCCCAACTTAGCAGCTTGTTCAGTGGACTGAAGCTTCACAATATGATTCTCTCCCTCGCCTTCTGGCATCATCTTTGGACGTGAAGGGCTCTGTGGTTAGCAGTAACACATTCTATGCGAAGTCCAGTCAGACTTTGGAAATGAAGCTTGCTGACAAACATCTCATTGACTTTGACATATTATGACTTTTGGGATGTAACTAGCATCGTCAAATGGTTGCGATTTGGTTAGGTTTAGGCTAAAAAATGACTTGGTTAGGTTTAGGCAACTATGTTCAGTCTCATCACTTACAGTAATGTAAGTGACGTAGGTACATCTGTACATCTGCTGTATTTGATGCGTTTGAAGTGAAATGGGCTGCCGCAGACCTTGTTGTGAGCAGTTTTATGTAGAAAGTATTTTCTTTCTACAGAACGAAGTTGCATCACCACACAGAAGGAAAAGTGAATCTTTACTTGTACTTTACCTTTAGTCTTGTGTACATCACTTGTATAACTGTGACCTGAAAACATGAACCCTGTTCCAAGAGGATGATCTCTGCAACGAGGGCATCCGCTGTAGCAACGGCATTTACAATGTTAAATGCAGTCCGACTAATGGCATTGGTCTCAACAACCAGTGAAGTTATGAGTTGGTCTTGGTCTTGGTCGGGTAGTTATTTGGTATTTGGTACAGCGCTCACAATATTCCTGAGCTGCTGCCTTCAGGCCTCTGCCAAGTGAGTTCCTTGTGGGTGAGAATATGCTATATGAGACCTTACACATACTGTAAATGGTGACGTAGGAGTGGTTATGGTACTTACCAAAACATTGTTTTTCCTTAGACGAGGGGTGCTCCACATCCAGGACAGTAACGGTATCGATGATCTGGGCCGCCCACGTTGGCAGCTGACATCCTGTCTAGGTGTTGTGATTGTTCTGCTCTACTTCAGTCTGTGGAAAGGAGTCAAGACCTCTGGCAAGGTAGGAAATGACGCCATGGCGATGTTTCTTAATGTGAAAACCAAAAGTACTGCAGCTCATACCAAAGTGAGTGGTAACTCTATTTAAGCAATAAGAATATGCGTTATCAGGAAATGCTGCACGTTCTTATCCAGTTTAAATCCAATAAGCAGTTTAAGATGTTCATCCATTTTCACTACATGCATGTGCGTGACGTTGAAGTGTGTGTTGGCCTTTTTTTCCCTGTTTAAATGTGTGGGTATTTTGTATGCTTTTACCTGAGTGTGCGTGTGTGTGTGTGTACCTTGTGCGACCCTTCTCAGGTTGTGTGGATCACAGCCACGATGCCCTATGTGGTCTTGACTGTGCTGCTGCTCCGAGGAGTCACTCTGCCCGGAGCCATCGATGGCATTAAGGCCTACCTCTCTGTGGACTTCCTGAGACTCTGTGACGCCAAGGTGAGTGTCGTCAGTAGAGAGGGCACAGGAGTAAGGTGAGGGTGGTGGGGGTGCAGAAGAAGAGAAGAGGGAGGCGTAGCGCGGTAACTCTGGCTGAAAGACACTTTAATGGAGCGCTTCGACATTTGAAGTTTCAGTGTTATTTTCTTTAAAAAGTCCAAATACAAACAGAGTAAAACCGTATCAAATTGTGTTGTCCTTTAAGGTCAGTGTGTTTATCCAGTTTATTCAGTCATGAAAACGGAGATAGTTTGTTTACTTAGGTATAAAAAAAATCAGTCAATGAAGATCTTTCTGTTCTGATTAAAATGTCCTCCCCAAAACTACACAGTGCTCCTTTAAACAATATGCGGTCAGGGCTTTGCTAGCAACCGGATGTTACTGCTAAGGAGGAACAAATGCAATATTGAGATCATTTCAATGTCGATTTTGCTTCACAATTACAATATCAGAAAAAACAGTATGCTGTGGTAAACAATGTTAAAGGGTAACTCCACCAATTTCAGACATTAAAGTAGCATAACGTAATATAAAGCCTGTTATGTCTCCAGAAGAAGCTGCATGTAATCTGATTAAGCCTCCAGTGGTGTTACTCTGGCTAAGTTGCATTGTGGGTAATGTAGGCACTGGGTTTTTGCGTTGGACTCATTATAGATAGTTTAAAAACATTGTTTTTTTCATTGATACAACAGAACCAGAGATACTGCCTTTTTTATTCAACACATTCTACTTTTCAAAACCTGGTGCCTACGTTACCCACAATGTGCATGCAATAGCACTCCTCAAGACCTGTAAACACACTTTAATGTGTAAAATCGATCGAGCTACAGTTTAAGTATCTCTAGAGAGGCATTTCCTCGAGGCAGAATAAGAGAGAGAAACCTGCTCGTGTAAACTGTTTCAAATATTTTCCGTGTCTGTGAAACCCACGATCCCATCATTTAACCATCACTTATTTATCATAATAGCAGGCACTAAGAGCTCAATAAGGAAGCATGCAGGACTAAAGGACTCAGTTATGGAGAACGAGAGCGAAAGCAAGGAAGAGAGCGATAGAGAGATGCATGGCTGCAATTGGAGAATTAGATTAGATAGATGCATGGAGCAGTAATTTGCAAAATTACCCCCCGTATTCACTAGTGTCTTTCATCTACTGCCGTTGAATGAGTTTCCTGCAATTATCCCTAATAATGGCTTTTTTCCTCTCCTGTGCCTTTTGTTTGCCGCTTCACACAAGTGTGCCTGTTCTGTCGCTCCCCAGGTCTGGATCGAGGCAGCGACACAAATCTGTTTCTCTCTGGGCGTGGGGTTTGGTGTGCTAATCGCATTTTCCAGCTACAACAAATTCAGCAACAACTGCTACAGGTAAAGACACACAGGAAGAGGCAGGAGGGGATTCACAGAGACGCTCAGAAGGCGGGGAGTTGCTTCTACAAACACACACACACACGCAACACAAACAGGTGAATTACAATAACCTTTGAAGCTCCTTGAAACCCGCCATGTCTTTGACACCATGCTGTGCAGCAGACAGCCGTAACACCAATCAAAACTGTCGCACTCTTTGAAAATCATCAGCATCCAGCAGGAGGCTTTTATCTCCTCTTTTTGCCTTTTTTAATGTTTCTGATAACTGACACACGACACTGTCCACCTTGAGGATTCCTCCTTGAGCATAACACCGAATCCCTGCAAATATATTTCAGAAACACGCCGCAAATGTCCGACCATGAAAAGAACTGATTGTGATTGTAATGTCATTTTCCTAAAGACAGTGTTACTGCACGGGTAAATTTAGACATGACACCTCATTTCAACCCTTTTCCCTCACACACTGTCACAAACCAGGGTTCTGTTCTCTTATTTATTGTTAGTTTTCTCTATATTTATGCAATTAAGTGCGGTAAAATTATAGCAGACTTACCCTTCACTCATCTGTGACAAAGCATTGACTACCTGACTTATCTATAAAATCTATCAACAGCACGGCCAACTAGCATTCTGTCCGGGAAAAGCCCTGACACACTCTTTAATTGACTGGCTAGTCAATTACATTGATATTGACTGTGTGATGGCTGATGACTGAATTCTTACATTCTCATTCTGAAGTGTTTGTTTTTTTCCATCTCATTTGATTTGAACAATCCAGAGACGCCATCATCACCAGCTCCATCAATTCTTTGACCAGTTTCTTCTCCGGCTTCGTGGTCTTCTCCTTCCTCGGCTACATGTCCCACAAGCACAACGTCGCCTTGGACAAAGTTGCCAGAGACGGTAAGGTATTATTTGTCTGTGTTTGTAATGTGGAGTGAGTACATTTAGAGAAATCTAGAAGTAAGTCAGTTAGTTAAAGTTTGGCAGAAGTTAGTGTGTGTGGTGGCAGGATCAAATCCAATCAATATAAAAAAGTTCCTAGAAGCCAAAGTTGTTTATGAGCCTGATGTACTGCTTTAGGCTCTCACACACATGTCAGCAATTTGGTGCATTAAATAAGAGAATGAAAGAAATACAGTATATTGATATGTTGTTGATGTCAGGTAACTCACAGGAGGCTTCTTTTGGCATTAGCCCATGATGGGTGCAGTTAACGACCCAATTGCCAGAATAAATGTTGGTTTGCAAACTACGGACATGTTGAAACTTTACATTTGTTTATGTTGCACCTTTGTTTCTTTATGTTCACTTATCTATTTCATGTTGTGACAAAGCTGTTCTTAAGATCTTGTTCAGGTTTAAAAACCACTTGGTTACTGTAAGGAAAGATCACGTTATGGCTTAAAATACCTGTCTTTGTCGGCACAAACGTGGCCATAAAATTGTCCAAAGGTCTCCTAAAACTATCAAGTCTCGTCACGTTAATGTTCAACAATGTTGTCCCTCAAAAGTTTCTATTGCTTTCACACAAGCAACGCAGCCTTGAACTGCAGTCACTCGCTTTGCAGCCTTATCGGCTATAGTCCACCGCCATTCCCTGCACTAACCCCAACCTGCTACGACAGTCAGGTCATGAAGTTCACATGTAATGTGAACGTGATATGACATGTTTTGTAGACATGCCAGTGTGGTACACAGGTCTATGACACGTGCAAATGTGAACGATTCAGTGGTTTGCAGAAACTGCCAACTTGTTGTCCTGGCAACATGGCTAACAGGATAATATGCATTTGTTAATTATTCCAAGATTTGACGATATTTAAGATGAGCTATCTTTAGTTGCCAAGATGTAATCAATGAAGAAAACCCACATGAACCCAGTGACTGGATTCAAATGCCAACACTGCAGTTAGTGGAACTGGGTTGCTTTCTAGTCGATTACAATTAAACATGTCACACAAACTCTCCACTTCAAACAGTTTTTCTGTCTGCTTCCATTTTTGAATGCTCCAAATGCAACTTTGTGTTTGTGCTGTTTTCTACTCTCCTCTCTCGTATCCTTGTTCTTTAGGTGCTGGTTTGGTGTTTGTTATTTACCCAGAAGCCATTGCAACATTACCTGGATCATCAGTGTGGGCGGTTATCTTCTTCATCATGCTGTTGACACTGGGCATTGACAGTGCTGTGAGTATACCCCCACCCACATCCACACGGCCTCAGATAGACACCTGTTATTTCAGCCAGGTGACGTGTGTCTTTATGCACCATAATGAAATGCTTTGCAGTTTTTCACCGAGCAAAGTATGTAATGAACTTTTCATGAAGCAGTTTTTTTATGTTTTGGAGCTTCAGTGCCTTAGCAGCTCACTCTCTTTGACTTTGTGTTTTATTCTGACTCCTGTGTGTCCTGTTGTAGATGGGCGGGATGGAGTCGGTGATCACAGGGCTGATCGATGAGTTTAAATTCCTCCACAAGCACAGAGAGCTGTTCACCCTCTTCATCGTTGTTTCGACCTTCCTCATATCCCTCTTCTGTGTTACAAATGTAAGTTTCATACCGGGCAGTCTTTGGTGCGTGTTGGTCTTCTGTGACGTTTGATCATTTCCACTAAATCATCAGAATTCTGTTTTATTTCTATGTGTTCCTACTGTCTTCTGTATGATAAACTTAATACAATAACACAGTTATTATACATCACTGTGTTTCTCCAGGGTGGGATGTATGTGTTCACCCTGCTCGACCACTTTGCGGCAGGAACATCGATACTGTTTGGAGTGCTTATTGAAGCCATCGGCATCGCATGGTTCTACGGTGAGAAATAAGGATGGGAGAAAAGAGGACAGAAAAACAGACGATTCATGTTTTCATGGTCGGCAAAGCTGATGCTTTATTAAGGGTTTGATGAGAAATCTGTTGGTATGGGTGTGTTGTGTCTCAATGCAACATAGTTCTATTAGACATAAGGATGCAGGGGGGTCTGTCCCACTAATGGTTTTGGCCTCTTCAGTGTGTGTGTATGTATTGTTAGTGTACAAGGAAGTACTGTAGCTGTGCTGCTCATGAGAGCTCGGTGAGGTTTAAATGAGCTGATTTTTGACCACTGCCAGTGTTACCTCTGTGTTCACTCAGCAGTAGTGAGCCACCACATCAAGAAAATTGCAGCTGGGGAACAGGCATTTGTCATGGACAGGAATCAGCTGTCTAATAGCTGGGTTGTAGATTGCTGCGGATGGCAAGTGGTGCGGGGGCACAAAGTCAGTGTCTTTCCAGATGTCCAAATTCTATTGACACTCCATTTTGCGCAGTTTTGACATTATCTCAACAACGCTATGTTTTGAAGTATATCTCTCCAGAGGAATTTTTTGCTGCACATCCACAGCCCTCTATGAGCAAAACATGGAGTAAATTCTTTAGTTGTTGGAGTAAATAAGGGCCCAACCCATGATGTGCTGCTCAGTGACCTCTTGTGGTTCTCTAAATTAAATGTTTGCCATTTGGGTTTGTGTCTTTTTCCTTCTGTACTGTTTTTTTTTCCCCGTGTGACAAACTAACCCCCATTTTGAAACAACAGCTGGCACAAGGTATTATATAACAATCTAAAGGTTGGGCAAAATGGCTGACCTGAACTTCCGTATTGAGTTCCTTGTCTCATGTCTACTGAACCTGTCCATAAAGGGCTAAATACTAACTGGGCCCCGGGCGGTGAGGTCAGCATATTGCCCCACTTTGGTGGGTCCTGACCTTGGCAAGTCAGATATATCAAGCCTAAGGCTTCAGTGGGCCTTTTTTCCCATCCTCATAACTGCTGACAGGAACCCTTGACCCCTGGCCAGTGTGGTCTTTCATTCTGCTGTCCACTACATCGGTACATTTGGCCGTGCTGAATACCTGGTCGTCAGTCTGGATATGTTCTTCGTTAGAAATGCCCTCCAGGCAAGAACGCAAGAGACACAGCCAGGTTTGTGAGAGAAAGACAGTCATGCTGAGGTAAAAATGGAGCAGCAGTTATTACAGTGAGCTCTGCAGAGTGACTTGGGTTAATGAAATGATCAAAATGTGGATTGTATTTCTGCTAACAACCTTAAGTGTGATGGGTTTCTGCTTGGGTAACTTCTGATTTAAACTTGTGCATAAGGACGATAAACAAAAGCACCAACTGCCTTCATAATATTCAAATATTCTTAAATAGAAACCTGCCATGAACATAATACACTGTATTAAACCTTGTCTTAGGAGTAACATCAAATACTTCCATGTGTTTCAGGAGTGGACCGATTCAGTGACGACATTGAGGAGATGATTGGCCAGCGACCAGGAATGTACTGGAGGCTGTGCTGGAAGTTTGTCAGCCCCTGCTTCCTCCTGGTGAGTCAGTGCGCAAACGTATTGTACACTGGAACCCTAACCGAGGCCAGGTAAACAAAGACAGCTGGATAAAATGATTGATTTGTACTGTTTCCAACAATCTATCAATGAGAAAACACCCTAAAGACAAGCCCAGATGTTTTCCAGTTTTTTTGCCCCCAGCTTTTCCTTCTACAGGCCACCTGAGTCCTCCTCAAGTGAGTCCTGAGGTCAATACATGTACCCAGCTACTGTTCCGTATGGCCAATGCCATTTCTTATTCTTACTGCTACCCTCATGTTCAAGTTTTTGGTTGAAATCTCCCCCTATGAAATGGTACAATCCCCCAAAACCCTCATACGTCATCAATGGCATCCACGTAAACAGACGTGAGTTCGCATTCCAACATGCCGTCTTCAGCTGTGTTGATTTCTCTTGCGTTACTGTTGCAATCGTGGTTTAATCACGATGCCATTTGCCATTTCACTGATGGGACATGGATCATTGCTTCGTTACCTGGCCACCAGTGGTGCTTTATAGGCTAACATTAGCAACCTGTGCTCCTACCCTGCTGGTGTGCACTGATATTAGAGGAGCATAAACTTCTTCGCCAACATCAGTGCTGAAATTTCAGGCGTCATATGTCATCAAATGCAATGTTGAAATATGTCAAATGTGGGATTGTCATGCACAAATTAGCAATTACAATGTAATGTTAGCTAGTTAGCTAGATTGGTTAATGCTTGTTATCAGTGGTGGAAATAGCCACGTTTTGACCGAAGAAAAGGGTTTAAGTTGAAGATTCTGAATTTTGAAAGTCAGTCAGATTGTTTGTGACTGTTCATGCTGGTATTTTTGCAATGCATTTACCAGGGACACCTAGATGTATGATTTAAGGTTAGCTGGAACACATGGCTTGGCATCCAGTACACCCATCAGTGCAAGTAATTGCACCGCCAACATCCGATATGAATTAATTTGCTTTAAGAGTGCTTTAAATGAACTCTCTTTTGTACTGACCTTCTCTCAACTCTGTTGTATTAAAATCATTTTCTCCCATAGTTTATGGTGTGTGTGAGCTTCGCCACGTTTAACCCACCAAACTACGGCTCCTACATGTTTCCTCCATGGGCTAACATGGTCGGATGGTGTCTAGCCATGTCCTCAATGACCATGGTGCCTCTGTACGCCATCTACAAGCTCTGCACACTGCCTGGAAAGTTTTGCGACGTAAGTCAGAGTTTGGGCGTCTTGTCAAAAATGGAGTGAGGGGAAATTAGTTATTGTATTTTATTGTATGAATAAAACACTCTGAAGTATCCTTTTTTTGAAAGTTGTTAATTCCTCTCGCCACTCTTGTCCTGGAACAGAGACTGGCTTATGCCATCACCCCAGAGACAGAGCATCATTTGGTGGACAATGGGGAGGTCCGGCAGTTCACAGTAAGTGCTGACGTTACTATGATTTAGTTTTACTGTCTGCATCCAAACAAACACTGTTAACTATCAGCTGAAACTTAACATAATTGGATTTTTACATGAAAGCAATTCTGTTTTACTTTTTTCCCCCTCCAGCTGCATCACTGGATGGTTGTCTGAAAAATACAGAGAGAGAGCGAGAGAGAGAGTGACAGAGTGAGAGTATGGACATTGGGTGGATGAATGGATGCACAGCAAAGGTCTGAAGAGCTGAGAAGAACGAAATAGCCATTTCAATCAATCACGATGGTGGTGGTGGTGGGAGCAGTTTAAAAGTGCCGACAAAAAACACATAGAAATGATAGTGTTCTCTAATTTCAACAGTGGATGTTTGAAGCTGTGCATTGACCGTCTCCACCTATATGTTGACACTGGTGAATGGGATTCAGTCAAACAGGTGATTATAGTGTTCGGGCTTCTTCTTCCGTAAATATAAAACTCTTACTAAAGGAACACCATGTATGAGCTCGTCAGTCTTACTTTGCACTTGTTACAGTGTGAGAAATATTCTTCGCATAGACCATATTCACACGGCAGCCATTTTCCTCTGATGTCATGCTCAGGGTGGGAAGCTCAGATGTAATGGAAAATGGTTTATGACATATAATAAAAGAGTCAGACTCATTGCATGGTATTCCTTTGAGGCAAGGTGTACAATTAAAAATGATTCCATATTTTGTTTATGTGATTTATGTAGATGTTTAGTTACACACAACATCTGGAAAGTGTATGTCCGTTTGAAATATGATTTTTGTCTTTATGATTTGTATTTATTTTATGTTTTCTCAGTCAATTATCCTCAAACGGAAGATATTCCCCCCCAAATCTTCACTTTTTTAGCACTCAGACATGTAATGAATGCCACACCTTTCACTGAATCCCAGTCCATGTCTATATCTTCTTTATAATATCTATGTATTTACTTGCTCTCCTTAAAGACTGTTACAATACACACAATTCCTGCCGACTTTGAGAAAAAGACACCTACTTTTGTTTACATCGAAACAACTCACTAGAACGAACCGTCGCTTCACCATCAAGCATAAAGAACATCAGTTCAATAAACTACGTTTATGTCTCAGTCAACATCACCTGAGCTTTTTCTGTAGGCAGGGTGCATCTTTTCATAGACGAAAGGACTCATCGGTCACAAATCAATAGAACTGAATGTCTGAAAATAGAAGTCACTTCCTCTTACCGTGTTTCTGCTTTTAGTCATAGTCACAGTCTGACCAGTAGTGCAGTTAGGTAGTGTTTTGAAGTGTGGGTTTATTGTAACACTGTCATTCCATCACATGGGTGAATATATTCTAAAATTAAAAGAAACAAACATAAACGGCTGCCCCAAAGCCCTATCAGCCACGTCGGTGAACAAACATGTTGTTCGAAGCTTGTCAACTTCCAAATAATTGTCACTGACAGAAACATCATCGGCAAAACTGCTTAACTAATTAACCAAAGACTAAAATAAACTCAGAAATTTAGATATCCCTCTCTCACATGAGCAGATTTTGCCAAGTGATTCTCATTGTCTTTCTTTAAAATAATAGACCACTTGATTGTTAACTTTATCGTACCAGGTCAATCTCTTCCCTGTTCAAACAAATTGGTGCCAACGCACGTTCTCTTTTCATTTTTGTTTAATTGATTTGTGTGTGTTTTTCCCACAGTTTCAGGTGGTGATTTGAAAGCTATGACTGTCACATTTCCAGAAAGCATAAAGCTTTAATTTTACCGTTTACAGAATCTCATTCGGTGTTTCAAGACTGTTTAAAAAGCTGCTTTTTATTGAACTGCAAACAAATAGTGCGTAATGTAATATACAAAGTAATTTAAGTTATATATCTGTGTAAGTAAATGTAATGTAGAGGGGCTTGTATCGTATTGTACTGTATGATATTGAATAACAAGACCAACAAGATTATATATATATATCTAATATGGATTATTGCTTTGTTACTGTGAAGTTGATACATATTAGCCTTAAGGATCTTGATGAGAATTACAGATACACTTAATTCTCATGAACTCTTTCTGTCTTTTCAATCAGAGACGAGACATTTTCTTTCAAATGGTTCAGCAATGACTTGCTTTCCCCATGTGGTACATGTAACACACTGAAGGGTTAATTATGTCCCAAACTGTATGCCTGTGCTGCTGTACTGTGCCTTGTGGTGTTTCTGACTGTATGACTTTGTTTTGTACCGTCAAATAATAGTATAATTAATTAATTAAATTATTACATTTAAAATGTCCCTCTCTGTTCTGCCTTTTTCTTTCTTTCCTTTTCTTTAGCAACACAGTGGTTTTATAGAAGGCCAGACAGGGACAAACATAAAACTGCATCCTTGATATTTTGACAGAGTCATTAAGCCAACGAGACAGAATTATCACTTGCTTTTTGTTCCGACAGCGAAACAGTTTAGCAGTTGTGTGAAGCTTGATTCCCGACATGAAACAAATCTGACATTTTTAAAAAAAATTTCAGAAGCATGAAAGCCGCTGAGTAATTGTGAACCATTCATCACCCTGACATCTGGTCCGAACGTACATGTGCACACCTGTTTACCAATTACTGTTAATACTGAAAGTCAATATTCTAACACTGAATGAGTTATAAAATGCATGCTTCAACAAATCACATGACTTCAGTGCGTTTTCTTTGAATTAAAATGTTACCATCATTTGTAGAAAAGGTGTCTAATTGCTCGGATAAACATTAATGATCCATCATAACGGTGTGTTCGATATTCCAAAGTGAGATGTCAGTCATCTTGCCAGATGACTACAGGTCTACATTAAAGCTTTTCCATCCGACCAGAGAAAGCACGAAACATAAGGACAGCCTTAAGAGTACCTCTAATTGTTGGGAGCGTTTCCAAGATTGGTCAGCATGACCCCGAATCAACGGTGTTCATTACAGTAACCAGAGAGTCAAAACACACAGAGGGCCCAATATCCTCAGCAGATACTGTCTTAAAAGCTTTTAGATGATATATTGACATCTGTTCTAATCGGGGGGGTTAGCTGACCATCTCTCTTGAGTTAGGTTTTTCTTGTAAGATCTATGCACTATTGACGTTTGCAAAAGGAGCCAGTCATATTTATTTAGAGCAGGACTGACTAACCTCCTGTTGTGCACGTGGGTGTCCAGTGTTGTTCAGGAAAAGACAGAAATAAATACTAAAAACAGTCATCTGTGTCATTTCACCCTATTTCATCCCTGACCAAGCGCAAAATCCCTGCATCATTTGTCCCTGTGTGACTCAGTTAGCGTGATACACTTACAGTAGCTGGAAACAGATCGCAGCTGGGTAGAGGGAAATGCAACAAATCCATATATTTGTATTTTAGCTTTGATTGTGTTTTTTCTTAGGGAAAGGACAAATAAGTATTCACTTTGTAACTGTTCTCTATTACATATGTAGTCAACTAACACCATTGTAAACCAGTCAGTGTCACTAACACTATCAGCTGTCATTCTTCTGACATTATTTATGACATGCCATAATGAATGAATGAATCTAAATGTGTGTTTGCTGAAGCCACCTTCCCTCCATTTTTTTTTTTTTTTTTTGATAAAGGGCACTGTCAGATGTTAGCTGTGTGGTTTTGCCAAATGTTGTCAAGGTAGGACAATTGCAAAGCAATTTGGGCCAATGCGAGGACAGGGTTTAAAAGGCACCATTATCACATCCAATAAACAACAGCAATTATGTATAATTTCATGTCTTCCCGCTGACGATGAAACTGAAAGGATATGCTCAAGGAGAGGTGGAAGGAAATGGGATTTGGGGATTTAGACGTGCACTGCAATATATGATATTAGCTTTGTCTCCACATTGTGTCAAAGAGGAGGCTCGTGAAAATGTCACGTGTGAAGTTTTCATGAAATCAGTTAAATCAATATCACATTTTAGTTGAATACTTTTGCATGTGATTGGCCAATTCATGATAATGTGAATTATAGTTTTAGCATTTTAAGAGAAAATAATGTCACATGGGAACAGGACATTCACATTTTCACATGTAAATTGCATCCATTCATATTATATACGATATATATCGTTATCGTGATATGAGACTATGTATCGTCTTAGATTTTGGATCGATCCACAAGTTATTATATCCACAATACTGATGATAACTAATCAGAAATCTCATTATGTTACTATTTTGTGAAAGTACCAGTAGTTATCCCTACGATAATATAGTGATATTTGATTTTGTCGACCAGTCATCACATGTGAATTCCCCATTTTCAAACATTTCCACATGCTAACTAAAATCTTAACATGTGAAAATATGATAATGTCAATTGTGAACTGGAAGTTCTCACAAATGATCAGCTTTTTCACAGATGAATGTCAATTTCCACATGAGAAATTCACATTTTTACATGTCAATGATATAGGTTCATAGATGATTTGCTTTTTAAATAAAATATAAATCAAATATTGAAAATAAACTTTCCAAATGTGGAAACGTGTGTGTGTGTGTGTGTGATGATCCAGTCTGTGGCTTGTTTTTTTGTTGTACACTGCCCTCTACTGACAAAACACCTGCACCACATACCACTCCAAGTCCCATCACGGTTACCAACACACTACAACAGTCAACAAGTTCATGCAACTCCCCAGATGTCCAGCCCAGAGGACAACAACTAACCACATCTTTAGCTTTTCTGTGCCAGAGTTTAAAGGGACAGTTCACTCCACAATGTCCTCTTGTAGAGCGATTTATCTATCTTCATTGTTTTGGTGTAAGTTGCAGAGTTTTGGAGATATCAGCCGTAGAGATGTCTACGAGATGTCTCTTGAATATAATGGAACTTCATGGCACTTGTCTTGCTGGTGTTCAAAGCGCCGAAAATATTAATTTGAACAGAATTTTCTCTTTCCAGAAATGATGACCCAGTTACTCAAGATACTGTAATCCACAGACCTTGTTAAGAGTTTCATGTAGGACTATTTCCTCTCTGCCACACTACAAAGGAAGTGTGCATTTACTCATGGACCAAACGCTTTTCTTTTCTTTTCTTTTCTTTTTACCTGATTGTCGTCATGATCTATGTCACAAGCAGCAATCAGCTGATTGTGCTCGGGCTGCTGAATGGATTGTAAAAAAAACCCCAGCAACTATTAAATGTATGTCAATACGGTGATTTGTGTCATAGTTTGAGTTTACGGTTCTGTTATTTCTTTTAGTTTTATTTCAAAGTTCTGCTCTCCCTTTGTGTGATTTCACCCCCTCTTTCTGTATTCACCTGTGTACTGCTAGTTAATCAGCCCTTGTGTATATAGCCTGTGTGCTCCCTGCTGTCTTTGCCAATTTGTCTGTTATGTTCCCCTGAGCCTGTTACCGTGTCTTCGTGTCCCTTCTACCATGGTTATAAGAAGTAAATTACAGAGTTTCAGAGGTACTTGTAGGCTGAGTGTGTTACCTCTGGACAGACCCAGCCAGGATATTTCCTTGTTTTTCAGTCATAGTGCTAAGCTAACATGCTGCTAACTCTGGCTTTATATATTTAAGGTAAATGACCCGAGAATGGCATTGATCTTCTCAATTAATATTCTGTCAAAATGCTCATCAGCATATTTCCCATAATGCCAAACCATGCCTTGTACGTTTGATGGGTGAAAACTGTACCTCTCCTAGAACAATTATAATGGGCCCATTGATGCTGGATCCACGGCTGACGAGTCCCACGTGGAACAGAGCGAGTGCCACGTGTTCAGTTTGTAGTTTTGCCTCGCAAAATTTGCATAGTGATTCCTGATATGGACATTAATCTGATCAAATGCATCTGAATCCTTGAATATCATGAAGCCATTGACAGCAGAGGGTGTGGCCAAAGAGAAAAGGATGTGGCCTCTGCAGAGGTCTGTAAAGGACACATGGACAAAGACATATGTCCATACAAATAAAATAAATAAATAAATAAATAAAATAAAGTTGATTTGATATGATCATTTTTATTGTCAGAGATGCAGTGGGTTGTTTCAGTGGCTCCATCGCTCCTCCTTGTTTTCCAAGCTCAGTTTTTCCCACCTTTCTGTGCAGCGAAGTGCCAGGATCAGATGTGCAGCATGTGAGGACATAATGGCAGAATTTGCAGTGGCCAAGGCCTTGACAGCATTGATGTTATTTTGTTTTTTTATTGTTATGGTTTTTAATGTTATTTATATTTGTAAATGTGATCATTCTAAATTTAAAAAATGTCTAAATTCATATATTTTTCCTTGCCTTCATTTTATGTTCATAACATAATGGTGATGAGCGCTGTTTGGAGGATCCCCCTGGGAATTTTGGGTATAGGGCCCCAACAAACTATAGAATCACCAATAGTTACCCATATATGTGAATTATTGAGTATATATATGAGTTTTTGAGTTAGAAAGACATCCATTTGAAGCTGAGGTACTGAGGCTGATGATTAGGTTGTTATTCTGAACAAAAAAAAAACACATCTAAATGCTTTTTTTTCTGCCTATTTTAATTATGATTATAATATTTTATTATCACCAAAATCAAGACTATGGGACCAAACAATAGGTGTAAAAGTTTGGTGACAACTAAACAACAAACTGTCCAACTTTAACAGAAACACTTTCACTTGGTGCAGCTTAAAGGAAAGAAGAAGGAAGACAAATGTGACTAAATGTGAATAAAACTTTATTACATTTGATTACTATTACATTACATTTGTGTGATCCGAAGCTACTTACATCTCATTTTTGTTTAGACTGAGTAAACCCCCAGTGGCAGAAACATACTCTGCTTTTAAAGTTATTTGGTTATTTATTGTTTCAGAAACAAACACACACACTTTACATGATATCCAATCTATTATTCACTAATTCTGTACTTACACATTTCATTGTTGAGCTTAGCGAGTTGTTGAGCTGCAGAATTTATTAAACACAACACAATTTAACTGCTCGAAATAGTTTTTGCTTGATTTTGCCTCGACTACAACCGTTAAAGGCAGTCACAAATGAGACCATCAGAAGATAACTCAAACTTAGTAAATTCACTCAGCAAAGTTTTAACTGGATTAACATGTTTCACACTACGAATATGAGTGAAGACATAAAACAACTCGTAGTCAAAAGAACACTCATTAGTAAGGTAAAAAGAAAATCATTGTTTTTCAATCATGAATCAATCAAAAACAGATAAAAGACTTTGTAAGACATGAAAAGTTTTGTTTCAAAAGTTAAGCGATCGACCACTGTTCGTCTTCTATCAGCACCCTTCCTGCGGTCTGGAACTCCAGCGCCCTCCAGTTGAGCACGTTCCCTGGAGTGAAGCCTACAAACAGATGCGCATAGTTCTGGATCTCATGGGGTGAAATGACGTAGTCCCACATGTGGACATCAGACATCATGCCAACGAAAGATTGATTTATGTCAAATCTCCCACCGTGGGTGTCCTGGTCCTGTAGAGATTGCAAAGAGTTGAGATAAAAGTTATGTTGTACTTTGCTATATATTTTTAATATCTTATGTGGACAAACAACAATTCCCAAAGTAGAAATCTCTAGCAGTTTAGCAGTTTTAAGTTTACTATTAGAGGAATGTTAATTCAGATTGGGTTACTGTTGGAGAGAGCCAGGGCAGCTGTTTTTCCATGATTTTAGTCTTTGCGCCAAGCTAACATGCTGCAGACTGTAGCTACATATTTGCAGTACAGATATGAGAATGGTATTGATATTTTTATATAACACTCTGTGGAAAAAGATAATTAGTGTGTTTCCCTTGATGCTGAACTATGCCTTTAAGTAGCTATGGTGTGTAAGCAACGTACCTGTCCTAAAACAATTATAATGGGCCCCTTGATGTTGGATCCAGAGCTTATGAATATCCTACTAGAGGGTTTTCCATCTACCCACACCTGCGCCACTCCAGATGCAGCATCCCATGTGGAACACATTGAGAGCCACGCGTTCAGTTTGTAGTTCGGTCCTCCAAAAACTCTCAGATTATGCCTGGCCCAGATCTCAAACACATCATCTGCTGGGTTCTTGTATATCAGGAAGTCATTGGAAGCAGAGGGTGTGGCCAGAGAGAAAAGGGTGTGGCCTCTCTGGAGACCTGTAAAGGACCTGTAGGCATCACAAATACACATAATGATCTTTATTGTCAGAGATACAGGGAGTTGTTTTATTCATTTTACATATTCAGCACTACCTGAAACAGACGGTGACAGCCCTTAAATCCTGTCTTGATGTAGTTAGCTTCACATGAGCTGTGTTGGTTTCTTGTGGGAAGGTGAACATTTTACCTGATAGATCTTTTTAAAAAAGAGAGAATTTCAATATCAGAATGTGAAATTTAAATTACATACTAACTAAATTACTCACACAATAACAAAAAGACATTAAGTGGAGATCAAAAAGAAAGTTTTCTAAAAGTTGTTTTGAGAAGAGACACAGTGAGGCTGTTGGCAGGAGCCTGTGCCACAAAGCTATTATAAATTAGTCATTTAATCACTTTCTGTACTTTTACTATTTTCAAATATGTCAAAACACTTCCTTGAAATTGCAAAATCACGGCATTCTAACCATAATTTTTCACATGCTTGTGTCCAGATAATTTTATCAAGCCACCTGTTAAAAGGCACCACGGGGGAACCCCCAAACCTCTTTTAGATTGTCACACCTATATTTTAAATGCTTTCTACGCCCATGTTGAATCTACTGTACATCTTCTATCCGTAGAGACACATCACTAAAGACGCATTAATATCAAGCTCATATGTGTTTAATTCTATTAAATTAGATTAAAAAAAAATGTGTTTAACATACTTTAAGACTGAGCATAAAGGTGGCACACATAAAAGAATAGCAAACCGTGTGAGCCTGATATTCTTGCATGCTATATTTTTTAATATATTTTGTTAAACAATGAAGATTTTTTTTACCTCGAGGAGTGGCAGCACACACTGTCAGCAACGCCAGTAGAAGCAACAGCGCCATCTTATACGAAGGCAAACGCACACTGCGAATACTACCAGAGCGTGAAAGAATGCAAATAAATGTTCTGTTATTCAAGTTAGTCAACTATGTACAATAAACAATACAGAAAAAAATGATAACAAATGCTTGTGTATAATGCAGTCATTCTGAATTTCTCATTTTTACTATAAGTATATTTATTACTATATAATGCCTTGATCTTACCTTGAATCTTGGGTCAGGATGTTGTGTGAAACAGTGTAAAGGATTGTGGCTTTTATATTCTGTTTGCTTCCTCATTGCAGTCATTTATCAGTTTATGACTGAGGGCTCCTTAAACTGTTTTCTAAGGAACATTACACTTTTACACTCAATTTACATGGGAAGCTGCCTATCGTTGTCAAACACTGAAAAACAATCAAGACATAAAAACAGGTATCAAGACAGTGATTGTGCATGCAATAAAAGAGGCAGAATAAACAAGAGAAAGGAGAAAGGTCTGCTGCACACCTGTTCAACTTTATTTTTCAACCATGATAGTGGCATGCCTTTAAGGATGTCAATGTTAGGCTGTTGTTTAATTGGTTGATTGGTTGGTTGGTTGGTGGGTTGGTGGGCTTGGTTGTTGGGTGGGTGGGTGGATATGTGGTTGGTCGGTGGGTTGTTGGTTGGTTGGTTGGTTGGGTGGTGGGTGGGTGTGAAACAATGTAAAGGATTGTGGCTTTAATATTCTGCTTGCTTCTTCATTGCAGTCATTTATCAGTTCATGGCTTCAGAAATAGGTTACAAGTTCATTGAGGGCTCCTTAAACTGTTTTCTAAGGAACATTACACTTATCAATTTAGACGGGAAGCTGCCTATCGTTGTCAAACACTGAAAAACAATCAAGACATAAAAACAGGTATCAAGACAGTGACTGTGCATGTAATAACAGATGCAGAATAAACAAGAGAAAGGAGAAAGGTCTGCTGCACACCTGTTCAACTTTATTTTTCAACCATGATAGTGGCATGCCTTTAAGGATGGCAATGTTAGGCTGTTGTTTAGTTGGTTGATTGGTTGGTTGGTGGGTTGGTGGGTTTGTTTGTTGGGTGGGTGGGTGGGTATGTGGTTGGTCGGTGGGTTGCTGGTTAGTTGGTTGGTGGGTTCTTCAGTGGGATTTTGGTTAGTAGATTGGTTGGTGGGTTGATGGTCTGGCTACTTGGTTGGTTGGTGGTTTGGTGTGAAACAGTGTAAAGGATTGTGGCTTTAATATTCTGTTTGCTTCTTCATTGCAGTCATTTATCAACTTATGACTGAGGGCTCCTTAAACTGTTTTCTAAGGTACATTACACTTATCAATTTACACGGGAAGCCGCTTATCGTTGTCAAAAATTGAAAATCTATCAAGACAAAAAAACAGGTATCAAGACAGTGACTTAGCACACAATAACTGAGCAATCAGCTCAGAGTTATTAATGACCTGACTTCTCCCTTATAAAATAAACAATCAGAATTTATTTTTTATATTCATAATAAATGAGCCTTTGAAGGATCAGAGTGTATAACATTGTTATATAATATTGTCAGCGAGATGAGTCTGTGTGCAGTGGTTACACAGCTCTCTGATGACTGTCTGTGTTGGTCAGGACAACATGAAAAAAACTATTAAAATAAAGTACGATTAAAGTATGAGATCAAGCCCATATTAACCTCTGGAGAACTTCAAATAAAAATGTGTCCTATAAGATGCCCTTATAACGTGATGAGGCATCCCTAGGCCTGTATATGTAAGGTCATTATCTGTGTGCCTCTGAATGGTTTTACTGTATAGTTCCCTGTGTGTTTTTATGAGTCTCTACTTTATGATCTGAGTCACATAATAAAAACATTTATTCATTAGAGACCTGAATGCATACCGGTATCCACCCAGCTGGCCATTTATTTCTAATATTTGCGCATACAAGCCATCTTGATATCATTTATAAATGTTATTATTATTATTTATCTGCAGCTCCTCTCCTGACAAACATGTTTTGTGTGTATTTATTCCTGCACATTATAAAGCTGCTATAGCACCATCATGTGGGCTCAAGACAGAACTGCATGTAAAGGAGAAGTTGGGGTGCAGTCCAATTTAGACACAGAGCAAAAATGACTGTAGCCTATATCATACACATGATTTATTATTGTACTGGATCTACTGTTACATATTGAAGTTCATTTGAGGCTTTCGGCCCTGGCTGACCTTATTGTTGGCACCCCCACCTATCCATCCATCCATCCAGCACGCCCGAGCACAATCAGCTGATTGCTGCTTGTAACACAGATCATGACGACAATCAGGTGAAGGAGGAGGGTAAGAGGTAAGACGAGGTTTGGGTCATGATCTCTGGCAGCATATAGCAGCTGACAACGCCTAGAAATTCACAGGAATGAAACTTTAGGCTGTGCCACTACTATTATTGTATAAATAAATATGCTGAATATTCTTTCATGGTTTCATTCAGTGGGGATATGTTTATTTACACCGAGCAAAGTGGATGAAAAATAACGTATAAATCCAGATGCAGTGATATAATGAATGTGGCTTTTTAATTGCAGCAACAGGAAACGTGCCACTTGACAATAATGTGCAAAAGGACAAAGAGTACAGATGTGTCTGTTGTCATGCGACACAGATATAGTACACAAAACAAACATGTTTTTTTGTCCCACTTTCTGGATGCCACCGGGTTTTCCAATTGGTCTCCTGATGCCCAATTAACTTCCTCACATGGCTGTAGGAGAGTTTCACACCGTCCACACGTGTATCTGCTGTCTCTGCCCACAGAGCTCCTCCTGCATGTTTGCTTAAATGTTTTCTACACATTGTGCATTTGATTTTAAAATCTATTTCCCCCCTCAGCAGTTAATGATGAACTACCTGCTGATGAGGGCTGTGCGAGGTCTCTGTTGATCGGTGAGAGAACAGCAGCGTGTTCCCATAGATACATCCCAACAGATGAGCTCCCATGATGCCCAGCCTGCATCGTAGGGAAATTACAGAGACTACCTGCTGCGTATAGCGGTGCGCACCAAGCGGATGACTCTGCACCGTTCCCTCTGCAGCGGATTGACATTCTGCAAAACTTATGGATAGTTGGCAGTGATAACGCCGGGACACATCGACACTTTCATGCACTTTGTCATATTTTTACTCAGTAACCTCCTCCTGAACCTGAGAGCAGCTTTTTTCTTCTTCTTCTTTTTTTTTTACCACTTTGTGTCCAAACCGCCGACCTCCTCGAAGATCTGCGTGCCGCGATCCTCACCACTCAACCATTAAACATTTAGCCGGGATGGAGCAGCACTAATGTCATTATAATGGCCTATAAGCTTTTGTCCCGAGATCGGGATCAACCTGTTGCCAGTTTATCATAACAAAGATCTCTCTCCGCCGCGCGCCAGCCTGCTTTTACGCACGACGATGAGCTCGGAGAAGCCAAACTTCCTGTCGCAGCCCGTGGTGAAGAGCATTTTCATGTTCCGAAACGGTGATCCTTACTACGAGGCTCGCCGGATCGTGATCAACCAGAAGAGGGTGTCCAACTTTGAGACTTTGCTGAGGGAGGTGACCGGCGGGATACAAGCCCCGTTTGGAGCGGTGAGGAACATCTACACGCCGAGAGAAGGACACAAGGTGGACTGCATGGAGAGCCTGCAGAGCGGGGAGCAGTACGTCGCTGCTGGGAGGGAGAGGTTCAAAAAGATGGAGTAAGACTTTACCAACCTTTGATTTAATAATAACTACTGTCAAATGGGTTCCTCTCAGTAACTCAGCTTAAAGAATATGTGCGTAAATGCTGATGTATTAAGTAGAATTTAACTGTGTGGCCAGGGTTAACACAACTCCTGCCTGCAGGAAGGCACGCTGCTCAGTTGTAGGCTCATTACTCACACACTAACCGGGTTCCACAGTCAGTGTTATAATCAGCCGTCATCTGCATGACTGTAACACTAGTCACTGAGCATCACACCTGTTCATTGACTCGTGGTCTTAAAGTATACAGTATGTGACTCAACAGTTTTGCACCAGTGCTGAGTCACAGTGTGATGTCAGTGAGATCAGCACACACAGAGAAGTGCTCTGTCACGGCTTAAAAATAAGTGGACTTAGACTGCAGATAATGAGATTCGCACAGCAAGTTATTCTTGGAGTGCAGTTGTGAAGCAGCTGAGTGGGAAAGTATTCTGGTGCCACGAAGACACCACGTACCCTGACAAAGCAGAGGTATATATCCTCTGCTGCAGATATACAATGCACTTCAATAGTCATCACTACACTACATACTGTACATTACTCACTATGTCACATTGTTGCTTCAATACTCAGAGGAACTGTGTGGAGAATAAGCTCCAATGCAACAGATGATGAAAACATGAACCACCCACCAACTAACCATTCATGCACTGTCTGTACTTATCGTGCATTGTGAGGAGCTACACTAGGTGCTAATCTTTAACTGACTAGAGCTTTAGTAAGAGGTAGATATTACTGCTATCACTTTAAAGCAAGGGTACAAATCATAAAGGGGCACTATGTAGTTTTGGTGAAGAAATCCAAACTCAGAATTTTAATATTTACAATATTAATGAGGTAATATTACAAACTCAGCTTCGACTTTCTCTTCTGATTAAAATGTCTTCCTTTAAGTAATGCCTGTCTGCTCGACTCTTGATCTTTTAACGCATTAATGAAGGACGTATCATGAATTCCTAGTGACTATGACTTTATGATATCAGTTAGATCATCAGTGAAGGAGAGTAAAATCATAGTTTCTTCATACATGAATTGATAAGCATCTGTTCAGCTGGATTTCAGGTACATGAAAGTTTATGTATGTAACTGTTTTCATGATACATCCTGCATGAATTCATATATAAAATCTTACTTTACTTTATCTTTTGTCTGTAGTTACCAACATATTGGCTTGAGACGGAGGAAGATGATGCAGACTCTTCCAGCGCAGGTAAGGCAAAAGTGCTGTTAAATTAAGCAAGCCCTCTTTCATTTTGTCAGAAGGTCATTCACACATCCAGTCTGTCAAGAAAGATGAGTTCGCTTTAACTGCAGTTAAATGTCCAAATTAAGTAGTGCAGTATCTGCGGGGACTTGGTCACTTGTGTGTATTTGCTTTGAGACTTGACCATCGCTCCATGAAGACGATTTCATTTAGAGTTTCATTCAAGTATTAAAGGGGCACTATGTAGTTTTGGAGAAGAAAGAAAGAAGATTTACCCATAAGTGAATAAACAAGCTGTTCTCAGAGGAAAATAAGGTCCCGAGAACACTGTTTGAAGCTAGAAAGGTGGCAGGGTCCGCCACATATAAACAAAGTAAAACAGTACTGTATGAGAGTTTGTTGATTTTGTTTGTTTAGGCATATAAAATTAGTCAGTGAAGATCTTTCTCTTCTGATTAAAATGTATTCCTCAAAACTACATAGTGTTGCTTTAATCTTCATTTAGGAGCAGCCTTTCCTGGTAACATTTTTAAGTGTTATAAGATAAAGGCAAAAAGGAAAAAAAGAAAAGAGGAAATATGATGAAAATGGAACGGGAATTCCCAGTCTGTACAATCTTTGGTAACAAATGTCAGTTTGCAGAAACGGAACCTGTTTACGCGTTCATCATCTTGTCAATTATCTAGACCAGGGATGCCCAAACTGTTTCCCTTGGCCAAGCAGTAGGAGGCATGAGTAGCATCACTTGATTCGATTCACTTCACTTGCGAGCTGACTTTAACACATACGCTTATTAGTGAGCAAGTATGTGCATGACAGAAATCCAGCACTAAGTCTCCGCCGTGCACAAAAACTCCCACCGAACATGTTTGAGATGGGTTTTTTCCCTGAATCCTCAGCTAGAGTATCAGCAAAGTTAAGTATGAGAATAAGAAAGCCAATCACATACACATTGTTTGAATAGATCATATTTTATTGCATTATTTTGGTGCAGTTTTGGAGATGATTGTGACCTTCACCAGCTGTGTTTTGGAGGCAGGGTTTCAGTTACATCATCCTTACTCAATCCAACTTGTCAACATCTGAAACGGCCACTAAATGCAAGATACATGAGGATTTGGGAGCGTCGCCTCTCCGCTCCTGCCCACACCCACTGA
>NC_140191.1:20344398-20398806 GCF_965226575.1 Pagrus pagrus | reverse complement strand
GTTTTCTAGTCTCTACACCTATGAAGGCCAACAGGTGTCTGATGGGAATCAGCTGGAGAGCGGTCAGCTTTACGTGGCTGTGGGAAGAGAAAGGTTTAAGAAGCTGCCCTACAGTGACCTACTCTTCACCAAACCCAGAGGGACGAGGAGGGTCAATGGGTAAGCACTGACTGCACTGTCGAATTTAAACTAACATGTTGTCTGATACAAACAAACACTTTACACTGAGCAAACTATCATAAGTTATACATTTAACATGAGTAACATTGACCTATAACACACATTGTTAGTATCCATCCATCAGTATGTAGATTCCTGTGTCCTTCATGATCAGTGGTGGAAATTTTAAAATGGAATGCTATGGCTACCGGGGATGGTTCTTGGAGACCGCCCAGCTTGTGTTGTGTTCCTCTGTGCAAACCAATTACTCCTCCAGGGCTGAAATCTGCTTTCAAACCTCCTGAAACCTTCTTTCCCCAGCGGCAAATATTATTTTGGATGGATAATCTGCTGCATGTGATTAAAAGTGGAGCCTTTCCTACTGCAGTGTTTTAACAATTTGTACACTTAAAACAAACAATATGTGGAAAAAATGTATTATACTTAGCATTTCACATGCTGTGCTCAATTGTTCAAAAACAGTACACTACAGGTGTTTCTATATTATAGTAGGTATTGGTAGATTGGGACATGACTGAAAAAACAGTATCAAAACCTGCTTTCATTTTCACATGAACTTTAGTTCTGTTGGCGTTTACAAAATGACATTTGCTAATTTCCCAAGAACCTTGCATCATGTATTCACGTCAATAAAATAATTATTTCTGTTTGTTGTTTTGTTTCATTTACAGAATGAAAGCTTACTCGTTGCCACCTATCTACAGATTCTCCAAGCAAAATGGAAATGTAAGGATTTCATGTGCTTTTGCATGAATTATTTTGATTAGATTGTCTTGTTTTATGATCCCAAAGTTGGAAATGAATCATTTTCATAGCTTGTGTACTGTACAGTCCTTACATGGAAGGACTTAGCACAGCACTCTTTATATATAAATACATGAAATAGAGGAAAGTATTTGATTTTCTGTATCATTCAGTTACTATGAGTTAAGTAACCGCGGGATGGGTAGATGGATAAGCAATGTACCACTACCAGTTAGTCTTCAAAAATATTTTGTACATTGTGTTTAAATTCCCATTCTGTACATACTTTAAGTGTTACTATTTTTGAGTTTCTAATCAACTGACGCTGACTTCTGTTTCCTCCAGGGTAAGTCGTTGGTCCGCAGCAGTGACAGTGGAGACTCCAAGGCATCTCCTCCGAGCCACAATGGCAGCAACAAGGAGCACCTGTCGTCCATCGTCAGAGAGATCTCTCAGGCCAGACTCATCTCCCTCAGGAAGAAGAGGAGTGGACAAAGCATGACCCTCGGCGTCTCGGACAACGGTAATGCAGCAGGGATAGGAATGAAATATGTCTATACAGACCTGACAAATACACTACCTGTGTTTCCATCAATGCACATTTTAAAATACAGCATGAGAAAAGTTTCATGTAAAAGCAAAAATCTGAACAATCTTTGGAAAAAAAGGCAATAAAGACAGTGAAACTTTAGTAAAAAAGTTGATACGCTTGCTTTAGGTGGCTTTTTGCTTTCTTTTTAAAAAGAGTTTATGTGTATAATGGTGATGGAAACACCTTTTCTCAGTAAGTTCTGACGTAGCAAACATTTGACTCACATGACTGATCGGCTGTTTCCACTCTGAGCAAAGAAGAGAAGAAGCTGTCAGGGTTTTCCCACATCTCCTCCTGATTGTCAAAGCAGCCTCTTTTGTCTCTTACTCTGCCTCCTTGAGGTTTATTGGCAGTTCATTTATTACAGCCACATCTAACGTAGCATATACTGCCATCATCTGGCGAAACTACGATTTGTGTAGCCCAGTTTATTTGCGCCAAAACAGTTGATATACATGTAAATGTGGCTGATTCACTTTTTTTTTTTACCTTTTCTGCACATTTTAAAAGTTTGCTTCGAATTCGTATGACATTAACATGGAAAAACATTTAATGTGGCTGTTGACCGTCAATAGCACCAAATTTTAAGACAGGAGGCTGTGGCTCCTATAGTGGATTTTCTTGGTACAATATAAGAGATTTGTTGACAAACTCACAAAGGAAAAAACATAAAAAGAAAAGAAGAATGAAAAATGATAAATACGGAAAACTGAACAAAATAACTTTTACTGGATTTTTTACCATTTAAACAAAGAAAAAAAAATGTATCAACATTTGAATATGCTAGAAGTTGCAGCGTCACATACTTTCTAACACAACACAGTTCAAGTTTCATATGTCGCCTTTATTGAATATCAGCATGACTCGGAATGGAATAATGCATTAACTGTGTATTTTTCAGTTGACTGTGCAGGCTGACATCATCCGTCATCTGTAACATATTGTATCGTCTTATTCCAAACATTACAATCACAATCTTCATTTTCTGTTAATACTTGTCTACATGTGCTATTAAAAGTTGGAGTGTGTGTGTGCTGGCATGAAAATGTTGATGAATGCAAGATAAAGTGAATATCCAGGTGGATGGTAGATTGTGCTTGTGCAATTAAGAGGACGGGTGTCTGGCTCAAGAGATAAGATCCTTCTCCAGGACACCTCTCAAGACAATGTCACACCATCATACTCTTAACTGGTCCTGGCCTTTTTAGTGTCTAAATTGTCCTCTTCCGTGAATAATTACCATAACATTGGCACAAACAGGATTTATACACAGTTTGGCTTGTGAGATATACAGACATATGATGTAATGCATGGCCTTTGAATTCTTATGTAACCTGCTGCACTCTTAAACGTCCACATAGTGGCACTGTTGCCCTGCAAGACAAATACAGCAAGAAATATTGAAAGTAGGTCTAGCATGATGACATTAACTACTTTTACAGGAAACACATTACGTCATCTTCTGGTCATGAGACCAGTGTGTTATAATGTCCTTAAGAAACTCAGGTTAGTCTTTACTTCTGCTCATTGGCACTTGGCGCGTCTCTCAACATTAAGATGTTTTGTTCCTCTGGAACACTAAGAGTCACCTGTCAAGAATGGTATTTACTGCACAGTGTATATAAATGTGAAGGGGAATTGAGAGCATTTTTTAAAAATTTTACAGTAAAAGGGATTTTGATTTTCCGCATGCTGCTCCTGACCTTAATGTAACGCATGCTGCGGTATGAACCACATTACGTCATCCGGTGGCTCATGATAGATGTTGCCTGTTTCCTCGTCTGGCAGGAGAGTTGACAGCAGGAGCCCAGAGGAGCGTGGAGAATTGTGTCTGTGGTTCAGGGGAGCTGGCATTTTGCATCAAAAAAGAGGGATGAGGAATGCGTGTGTGCGTCTTTGTCCCTGTCTGTGTGTGCTTTTGAAACCTGTAATGTCACCCTCAGAATCCCGGCGTATACATCAGCTTGCGTGGCATGTCGCGTTTACAGACGGAGAAAAACATGTTGCATTATTGGTCCCCTTGGGTGACATTGACCAGAGATTGAATTAACAGACAGACAGCTCGGAAAACAAGATCAGGCATTAGACGAGATCGTTTGAACGGCTTAGAGAGCGTATCACGTTCCCTACACTGTTTGACCTATTGTGTCTTCTTCAGATGTTGTCATGTTTAGAATTAAAGGTGCAATATGTATGATTTTTTTCTTTTTAAACTTAAATTATCAAGAGAATGTGAAGAAGTAACAGTTTTTAAGTCATGTAAAACACATCCATGTGTTGTGTTTCAGAGATATACAGTATATTGAAGTTAGCATGCTAACCAGCTAGCCTCTAGCCACTTTGTAGAGTGATGGTCTGATAGTAAACAACACCAACACCGGCTAATACAGCAGCTACAGTTAGCAGCACTTAACTGCTACTCTGATGATATGCTGCCACCTATTTGTTTGGAGTATGAACTCAACAATTCTTACATACTGCTCCTTTAATGTTTTCCTTATTTGCTTGGCTTAGTCGCTGGGTGTAGTGCAGTCTCTGTCCATGGTGCTGAACAGCCTTTTTAGTTGAGCTGTCCTAAAGGTATCTCGACTCTCTCAGTTCATTTTCTCTTCCAAAATGCTAAAATGTTATTTGGCCTCTCAAAAGCAAACAGGAGCTGGAATCACAGCTTTTGTAGCCATTAGCAGCTAAGTTTAAGTGTCATGGATGTGTTGTAAGTTTCACAATAGGAACACAGTGTTCATTTCTCCTTTGTTTAGTGATTCACAACAGTACAGAGGTGATTTTGGTGTTATTCTCCCTTTGGGAAACCCTGCCCTGGCTTGGTTAGGAGGTAAACACATCCAGTTCTGCTGCCAAAAGGAATCCGGCCAAAAAAGTTGTCTGACTGGCAGAGGCTGTGGAAAGAACACAGCATGAAACCCACACTTCAGATCTCCGGTGTGCTGGAACGTTGGAGCGAAAACAAAAGATTATTATAAAGGTGTCATGTCATTATAAATGTATTTGTTATAGAGAGATGGAGGAAGAGGAGGAGGACTGAAAGGTAGTGGGAGAAAATGATGAAGAGATGGAGAGAGAAGAAAATGAACAATCGAGACGGAGTGACCCCGTAACTGGAGATTCTCCCTCTGTTCTGCGCTGACTTTGTTGTGACAGGGAGGTTGGTTTTTTGTGCGAGTCCGTGTGTGTCGCCGTGCCGGTCCCCATTATTCATTGTCTATCAGCTGCTGGGAGCCAGACTGAGGATAACTCCAGCAGTTTCTGTCTGGTAAAGCTTCTGACTTTTCTGCTTCATTAGAGTGAACACAGCGGTGAGTGACAGCAAAGACAAGGGGGAGGCAGCGCGACAGCTCATGCAGCAAAGGTCACGGAATGAATTTGAACTCGCTATAACAAAGACATTTGGCTTAAAAGACTTAACCAACAAGACACAGTCCGTGTTGTACGCTTCAGCCAACATACTATATGGAAGCTCTTTTAAATTGGCTCAATTATTGGTCCAGTGTTGGCTGTTGCCTTCAAAAATACATCCATGTTCAGGCTGTTGCTAGCCTCAAAATAGGAATAGGATGTTTATCGGTGTTCTCGTTCATAAAGGGCCTTTGTGACCAGTTCATTTAATGGCTCCCTTGAGAAGAGAGAAGAAGTAAAAAGAGACGCCGCAGGAATGGGAAAAGAGAAGAATACTAAGAAAGGATGTGTTTTGACAGGTGAGGGAAAAGAAGGGGAGATAAAAGCGAAGGTTAAAGAAAGGGGAATAAAAGGTTGAGATGATGAAGGGAGGAGAACATTATGAGGAATGAGAGGAGAAGGAAAGAATGAGTACAGGTGGAATCAAGTAGTGAATATGATGAATAGCCCGAGATGGTGGAGCATGAGCGCTGGGTGGAATAAAAAGGCCCGGAGATACTGAGGGGTAGAGGGATGGGTGGGGTTTGGATAATTGCCTTTCATTTGGATAATCTCTCCATTTAGAGTCATCAAAGCAGAATTTTACTTGCCTCTGCCCCTCGCTGGGGCCAAATTGCTGCTCTGAAAATCAACAAAAGAGCCTTGTACTTCAAGAAGAACGGACAGACAGGAAGGTATGGATAAGAGGTGAGAGAGAGGGAAGGCGAGGAGAGAACAGAAGGGGGAGGAGAAGGAGGTCCGCTGTGTCTGCTGATTATCTGGACTCTAACATGAGTTGTGTAGGCCTCTCTGTGAGGGGCCACGCTATTGTGGGTGCTTTGATTAGCAAAATGATGTGTGTGTGTCCTTGTCAGCACCATCTGATATTGACTTCTCGTTGTTGTAATTAATGTTGCTCCAGGACTATCACTGCAACTGACCAGTACAATTCTTGTGATGTCATAGCGATGGACTTGAGGAAAAACACAGAAAAAATGTGCACATGGGAGAAGTTATCCTTTTCTAGCACATAGTTAAAATTGGCCACCAGTTGAAATCATCCTCCAAACAAGATTACCAGAATAACCATTAATTGCTGCTAACTGTAGCCGCTGTTAGCTAGTTAGCTCAGTTAGTTATCTTTTTCAGGCCCAATGGGACCATAGTTGTCTTTTACATTATGTGAAAATTGTTATTTCTTTACATTCTGTTGTTTACATGATTTTTGAATATTTTAACCTAAATTATTACATATTGCACCTTTAACGTTGTGAAACAGTGCATTTTAAACCAACCATGATAATAAGCTAAACCCAACCAAGTTGTTTTGTTGTGTAAAAAACACTACAAATATTAAGTCAACTAGGTTTAAAAACATTAGATCAAGAACATAATAAGTTCCTGGGTGAAAAGCCTGTGCTCCACCACAACTTGCTCCCTATGTGGACTTTGCTTTTTGCTTTTCCAGCCATTTGCAATGACAGTCCTGGAGCAACATTGATTTAAATGTAGTAGGAACAACACCAACAACGCTGCCATATCATATAAACAGTTATGAAGATGTTGATGAAGGTTCTCAGGTTATGAAGATATATTCTTAACATGATTGGTATCTGTCAAAATAAGAAAATTGCATCCCTTTAGATACTAATGAAAGAACTGCAGTATTGATAAATGACAGCAGTGCAGTTTTGACACGTAAGCTTACTGTAATTCATTTGATTGATGAAACAATGATTCCTGACAAACATGATGCTGCACCTTGCTTATGCCTATGCTGATTTTATTGTATGTATTTTGTAGTAGTGGTTGCAGAGCTGATGTATTAGCTTCAGACTAGGGGCTGTTGATACTGTGGATAAGGAGATTGGCTTCTCTGAGAATTCAAACAGAAGTAAGATGACACTGTATATATCTGGAAAGTAAAGTGTGGATGCCTTCAAGACTGATCAAGATCTAATCGTCAGATTTTATACGTGTTGTTATTTTATGGGCAATCTTCTATGGATTCCATGCAGTCTCAGCAGCCTGAAACTCGGCAATATGGCAAAAACAACTGCATCAACAAGTCTGAAAGCAGTTTCACTTGATGGTAGATTTTACAGCAACACATGCGACACACACACATCCTAAGAGCTTTCATACACAAACATCTACAGAGCAGTTTTTTTGTGCGGTCGCAATATCTCAGCAAGGTTCATCTCGCCTTTTGTTCACATCTCTGAGTCTAGAGATGGTGAGTTCCAAATAACCCAGTTCACTCCCCCGCCAGTGTTTGCATTGAAACCTCAAGGACATCCACTTTACTTTGCTCCACTTTGTTCGGAGGAGCCTGCTGCTTTCTTTTCATACACTTGGCACCCATCTTTTTAATGTAGCAGGAGCCAATTCAATTCACACGAAGGCTCCATATTATGTCCGTTCCTATTATTTTCATTAAAGGCAGTTTGATTCGAAGTCAAGGGAGTTTGAAGTTAAGGTATTTTTCAGAAAGACTAATTTCAAAGAAATCAATACGGAAACATCCTTGGTGTTGTTTGCGTGTTGAGTGTGGGAGAAATGAAGACTGCCGCGCATGTGAGCATGTCTGCGTGTTTGTGCCTGCCTTTTTGCACATGCACATCCAGCCAGATCAACCTTCTGCCTCTGGTGTCATAAAATGTGATGCCGCCTCGGGGAATTAGCCCCGTTAGCATATGTATCTATAATTCCTGTCAGAGTGAAATAGTATTCCAAACAGCATCGGGAGGCAGGAGACGTGCACACAAAGAGGCAGCGAGTCTTAAAGTGTGCGCCTATGTCAAAAAAAAAGAGGCTCAGAGGCGAAGGATGAGAGATGGCAACATTTAGAGCAAGTTTTTTTTTTTTTTTCCCTTGCCAAGTTCTTAGAAAGTGCGGTTTGTGAGCACCGTGTTAAAAATATTTATGTGTGTTATGTGCCTGTGTTTAAGTGCGCACGCTCGTATGTCACATTTCCAGCAACACAACCATCCTTCCCACTCCTTCCTTCATTCTTCCTCTCCTTTCATCCCTCCCTTTTCACTACAGCAGAAAAAGGTTCTTCATGACCCTTTGATGCAGGATTACTGGATTAAAGAGCAGGGTAGCTGTACTAATCTGCCACATTAATCTGTTAACAAGTGTTTCAGCTGTGACATACAACAGCGCCGGCTGTGACATGTGAAGTATAGGGTTAGGGTAACGTGTGACACTTTGGATGACACAAATTTTCTTCATTTCTGTCACGTCTAATCTAGGCCGCCTCGCGCTTTTCAGTGTTTTTTTTTTTTTTTTTAGCTTGAGCTGGTAGACACACATCTGGGGTAGTTGTGATAGGAAAATCATCATCTGCAGGGTTTGTATCAGCCCGAGACTCTGAAACAGCTTTGACATTCAACCTAAATGGCACGAGTAAATATGTGACATTTGTGCAGATCTGAAGTTTACATCATGTGTTGGAGCCGGGCTTAGGAGGGCATCTGGAGTTGCTGCGATGCCAGAGGAAAATGCTTTGTGTTCACCGCTGTCAGCTCTAATGCAGTCCCACATACATTTTCAAATGTTGAACTATTTCTGTTATTTACCAGTTTGAGTCCGAACTGCACCCTAAATTGCAGTTAAGGGTGCAAAGAGAACATGGAAGCACACTGCAAAAACATGTATGGTCAAACTTTATAATAACCACAACTAATAAAGGGTAAATTTACAGTCAATTAAACTTTATTTTACAGTGTTAACAAACAATAAAATGCCTTAGAAACCATTTAGTAATCATCGTATTGTTAAGTTGCAACTGATGTTTAAAATACTTTGTAAATGGTTAATAAATACTGTGTAGTTCAATTGTTTAATAACTTGTTTAAAGCACTCAATTGTTTAACAGTCAAATAACTATTAACTGAAGTTTAATGTAGTGTACATGTACCATTTATTATTGGTGGTTATTTTAAAGTGTTTCCAAACATAAATAAATCACATCATCATGTAGATTTCAGATGATAGATAAGATGATATGATAAATGGCTCTACTTGTATTAAAAACATAATTATAGTTTTGCCTGGGTTCCATATTCCCATAATCAAACATCCAACCACAGGAAATATCACTGAAGTTATTGATGAGTACAACTTTGAAACGTTGCCTATAAAATCACTGCCTTTCAAGCATGCAATTCTGTTTTTTAAGTTAATCAAGAAAAATCTAATTGCAATTTTTCTGATTAGACAGAAGCCGGTTGGAATAAAACCTTCATATCACGATGATTCCAGATTCAATTTAATTATCATTATGCAACCAGAACTGTACAATAAAAGGACACTTCGTGGCGAGGTTTCAAGCAACTGGGAGAGAAGTGAGAGAGAACAAAGTCCATGAATTATAAAAATATTTAACTGAAGCCATGACCTTTATAAATATTACTCCGCCTGTCTGACTGCAACACTGTTAAGCAGAGCTTTCTTCTGACTTAATGTCAAAGCTATCTAAGCACTCGGCTGCACACTGCTGTGGATGAGAGGTATTTTCTACACTACTGAAAAAGTACACTCTAGAGATAATGCACTCTATTCAATTTTTCAGAGACATCTTGGAGACTTTTTTTATGGACTTATACTAAAATAATCTCTCTCAATCATGGTTTATGATGACAAGAAGTGTGCGGTGTGGTCTGTATCTGCAGAGAGCCTGCCTTTTATTTATTTCTTTGCTTATATTTATTTGACAGGGACAGTGCACAGCTACTTACCTGTACCAGAGCTAGCTATAAGCTAATTTACATCTGTAGTCCCTGAGCAGGAGACAGAGGTAACGTCTTAGTCAACGCATAGAATAAAAAAACAGAACAATACATATTCACTATACAACAACAACAACAGCAATATTTTCTGAACCTTAAACTCTACAATTAACAGATTTCTGTGTTTGCAGTGATGTGTGATGGATACAGGATTGGGTTGATTATAGCCATGATCTCATTTTAAATTCAAAATTAATGAGACTCAACAAGCTGCTTTGAATCACGTGTTTACAAACAGCAACCGATAAATCATGCATAATATGCCTTTAATGCAACGATTGTTACACACTAGAAATATTTACAATAGCTACAAAATGTATGTCATACTGGACATTACTGCTGCATTCGTCCTACAGTTTCCACCAAGCTCGCTGACTGAAAGCTTTTTAAAGGCACACTCTAGCGATCGAGCACTGCACTTCCATGAAGTTGGGAGACTCACACGAGACAGATGTTAAAGATAAAGGTCAAAACATATTGTGACTTTTAGTCCCCGTATGGCTGAAGCTCTAAAAGCACTGGATCCTACAGCTCCACCTTAATAACATCTGTCATCAGAAAAGCTTTTTAAAATCATTTTACAACCACTTTTTAAAGTTAAGTGCTCCCTCTGACAAGTAAATGGAATTCCATGTGTTAAAATCAATGTTGAGTCAAACTAATAATTCTTTTACACCTACACTGTTTTGCCTTATAAACTGTAACAACACATTTTGTAATAAACATATGTATTACATGGAAATATATTGTGTGAATGCACGAGAGAGAGAGATGTCAAGTCATCAGATTTTACACAAAGCAGCTGGATTGTTTTTCTGTGTCGCATCACTATAAACTAAAACCAACTGGGCCGCTCTCATGGCGTACGGCCACACAGTCATCAAATGTTTTAACAGGGCCCTGGTCAGTGACTGGAGCACACTTGCTGAGTGGCAACATTTCATAATTACCATTCCGAGTTACTACCCGTGTTGTTTTACACCCCACCATAACTCAGCCATGTGCTGAGTGGGTTAAATCAGCTGGGTGTAAATAAGCAATATACTGCGCTGTGAGGTGATATACAGGGAGCGTTGTGTGCAGTGATTTAGGTACATTAAGTAGTACGTCAAGACTTGAGTGTTTATTTAACACAGCAGAGCTAATCCACTGAAAGTGGAATTGGCTTGTGGAGGCCATGTCAACGATTTTTCCACGTGTGGTTTATAAGCATAAATACGCTGCGTATTTAAAAACGGTGATTTGTATTTATTTAAAACTACAACCTCTGCCATTTAGGGATTGATTTTCCTGAGGTGGCTTTTGGAAAATAAAGATTCTGTTCTTATGTAGGCAAAAAAAAAAAGGAAGAAAAACAGCAGTACTGCTGCCCGTGGCATTCAAAACATATCTTCGAACATCCAGTGGAGACGTTAGCCTTTAGAGTGTCTCCTTGCGCCTATCAACAACATAAAGGATGCAATAAAAAATGTGTATTACATTAAAGCAACATTATATAACTTTTTTACCTTAAAAATAACAGCTTCAAAATCATGTTGATGGTACAGTGTCTTGTAATAGGGTGAATGGTGTCTCACATTGTTATGATATAATAAGTTTGTCAATTGTCAATTGTTACAGACCTGAGATTTATATTTATGACAGTGGCGTTGCACTCAGAAACTGTTGGGGCGCCAAGTCACACACAATGACAATTTCTCCATAATGTTGCTTTAAAAGTGAAACATACAACATTCACTGTCACCAGTATTGCACTGGAGCACCAGAAACTGTCAAACTATAAACTGCTGGTCAAATATGGATCAAGATTTGCCTCCAATGTGGACCGTTAAGCTGCAATAGGAGACTCATTGTAACCACGTGACCACCATTTTGTGTCTGCTTGGCAATGCAGGCTCACGTAATTCGGATCCAGCTGTCAAACCTAATGTTTTCAGAAACATAGTGTAGTATTTAGCTGTAATACGAGCAAGGCCATCCCGGCGACCAAAACAAAGAACGGCCAAGTTCAGATTACCACACACACAGAGGCAGTGTGACATCATTCTTTGTTCAGGATGCTGTTATTCCACTATGTTTTTACAGAGCTAATACGTAGTTGTTTGCTGCTATATAGCGTATCAGTGGTCAAAATCTGATATACCTAACCCTAAAGGTGCCATATGATTCACTCAAAACAAACAGGGGGCAGCATGTTACCAGAATAACTGCTAGATGCTGCTAACCATAGCTGTTGTTAGCTAGTTAGCTCAGTTAGCAGTGCAAATTGCAACGCAGGCTTTGGACCTGGACGGGCCAGGACTAGCTGGCTAGTATGCTAACTTCAGCAGATATCTTCTTTTAATTCTGTTGGTAAGTTTAGTAAATGTTTGAATAATTTTAACTAAAACTCATATTGCTAATGTAAGTTTTGGGGATGGAGGCTTGATTTTGTTCAGCAGTCCTTCATTTCTAAGGCTAAACAACCAACTATGATTGACCTGATGTGGATGTTAGGTGGTCATCATGAGTTTGCTCATTACATGCTGGTTATTATTTTGATAATTTTCTCATCAAGCAGTGCAGCAAGTGGCACAAATACCAAAAGACCAATTATTTTCCATTATTCGATGTTTTGTTTTCAGCACTGAGTTGAAATAATATGATTGTCATGCAGTGTCTCAGAAGCTCGATTCAGTTCATTGGTTTTCCCAAAGGTGTCACAGCACTGAGAACATTTTGCATCTTATCCTGGAAAGAATTGTATAAAGGCTTCAGGAGAAGCTCGAGTGAATGTTTTGCACAACATTAAAAACAGCAGGTCTCTCCAGCACAGAGACTTCACGGCTGTGAAACGCAACATACATCCTCTATCAACCTATTCATGGTTCCATTTGCGATGAAAAAAAAAAAAAGGAAATGTATTCACGCCCTGGTCTGCTTCAGATTTCCTGTGGAGTGGAGAACTTGATTGCACTGCACTGTATGGGATTTATTCAGAAATGCTTCCTGGAGGAGTGGAAAAGCTTTTAAACATGATATTAGACCCCGCAAGTCGCTGCTGCTGGATGTGGCTGCCCACTCAAACGCTGCAGTGGAGGACTGAAGAAAACACTGACGTAATGCACATCAACATAGAGTGAGAGCTTTTTCATGAAGGCGTACACCGATATAATATTGAGCGCTTTTATTCTTCAGCTTAATTCACATGTTGCTTCATCCCTGCTGAGTTTAAACTCCTTGCTACAACATCTATATATGAGAAGATTGCATATACTGTAGAAGGAAAGAGAACATGTTTGAGTTTGCTCACACTGTGCTGGGACGTTGTTGACAATGTAGATCAGGTTCTGCTGTGATACATTGTTGTTTTATTAATTAAGTTGATCAATGTAAACAATACATATTTCATGGGATAGTATTTACATCATGTTACCTCGTGTAAAGCGCACACTGGATTCCCCCCAGTGTGTCGGGGTTACCAGAATTGGATGAGCGCATCAAATGGAAACACAGATCAGAGAAATGCTTCACACTGTTGCTGTATGTGTCCTCAAACTGAAATCCTGCAGCGGTGAGGCAGAATGCAATGCTTTTATATCGAGAGAGAGATGGAGTTTGTTGAGGAGCGGGAGATTATTGTGGTTTATCCCTGCGATCACTTCATCTTCAGTTGTGTTTTATTACTTTTCTCTGGGAACAACAGTCATTTATAACTTTACCTTTCATAAGAATGGCAGCGAGAGCCATTTATGTGAGTAATTATACTCACTTACACTTGCATCCTTGTTTTACCTCACTCTGATGGATGACATGTAGCATTACTCCTGAGATGTGGGTGTGCTCTGTCTGCGCTCGTGTGCCAATAGTAGAAGTGAAAGGGAAATATGTGTGTGTGTGTTTGTGTGTGTGTTTGTGCCCGATTATGATAGAAAAAAAGCAGACAGACACTTTTACACACACATACACAAAACTGTCTAGCCACTTGCAACGCCAGAACACAAATCTACTGGATTTAATGAAGAAGGGGAGATTCTAAATATTGTGTTTAATTTGATTTAGCATTTTCATGAGCCTGTGCCTCATCCTTAAATCACGTTAAGATGTTTGGAGTCGCAGCGGCTCATCCAGCGCTCACTGCTTACGCTCGATCGTTCGGCCCTCGCTGTTAATGAATGCAGGCGATTTCCATAAAATATTCTTAAAGAGGTCCGTTATTATTACCATAACGTTTCATCTCCCACCATAGCTAAACTTCAATCAGTTTTGCATTTGAAATGCATTAAATGTCTCCATAAACTCTTCTAATCTCTACCCGAGTCATTTTTCTTCTTTAACTGGTATGTGTAGAAAGGGAAACTAATATTAAAGACATTAATTACACTGTTCTGTTTTTTTTTTTTTTTCTACCCACCACTCTTTTGCCGCTTATTTCTGATTGGAAATTTCAGTCTCATCCAGTGTTTCAAAACAAGTGTGTAATTATGTTGTTTATCAGAGCGTATAGTTGTATTCCTCTTATGATGTTTTGGGTTAATTACTCCGAGGCCTTTGATGCACATGTTCACATGGAAACTTAAAAAAAAAAGAACGAAAAAAACTCATATTAATTTTGCACTCCAACAAACCTGCCTTGCTGAGCTGATTGCTTCAGTGGAAATGAGTATGATGCTGAGTATTGAGTCGTGGTGTGATGTCTTCATGTGATGACCGAGAGTATCACAGTTGTTTAGGCTGTAAATGATGACAGGTGTTTCCTCTGGCGAACTGTGCAGGATATATTCTGGCAGCCTTGCATACTATTAATGTTTTTGTTTTTGTTATTTAGTCTGTATTACACACTGTGTCTTGGGTACAGTGCTGGAAGGAGTGCTCAGCACTTTTGCCTAAGTGAAAGTAGCAATAACGCAGTGTAAAAATACGTGTGTGTTGATTCTGGTGGCTCCTGTGAACAAAAGTACTTAAGTACACAAAATAAGATAATAAGTAATAATTATGTAGAATGGCCCATTTCAGAGTCATATATATTATATTTTTGTGTGGTGGTTTATTGCATTCTTATTTATCACTTTAATGTTGAAGCAAGTAAAGGTGGGGCTGATTTTAATCCATTTATTGCTATCTTAATGAATAATAATACAACATCATGTATTTGTTGATTATATTTTGTATCATTGTTATCAATCAGAAGTAACTGAAGTTATCAAATAGCTGTGGTGGAGTAAAATGTACTTTATTTGCTTCTGAAATGTAGTGGAACAGAAGAACTGTAGCAGAAATGGAACTACTTAAATAAAGTACAAGTTCCTCATAGTTGTACTGAGGTACAGCGATAAAGTAAATGTACTTTCTTACACTCCAACAGTTCTTGGGAAGAATAATCTTGACTGCAGCTTGCGGGCTAGTTTAGTTTAGTTTGAAAAAATGCTCCAGCAGATAAAAAATCAGCAATTTCCCCAAATCAAGCAGAAAATTCAAGGTCCATTTCTTCAAGTCAGTGCCAAGTGCCTCCTCATAGAAAACCAGTGTCAGGGACGAAAATAGCAGTGAAGACCTGAGGGAATCTCTCTAATGGAACTGGATTACATGTTGTGTTTATTACATAAAAATGGTGAAGGTAAGAACAACATCCACCTTCATACACCTGTGGGGTTATTAAAATGATTACTGCTGTGGTGATAGTAATGATGAAGATGATGGTGGTCTAATGTGGCATTTGTATTCTGAATCTTCTCCTGACCTTGAATTTGTTCCTTGTGGTATGTTCCCTGGTCTCTCCGTAGCACACGTCCATTGTCTGGGGAAGTTGTTTACTTGCCTGATACAGTCCTGGGGTGTTTTTCCCCTTTTGGTCACCAGGTGTCACTCTTGTGCCGTGTTTGTTGAAGCCTGAAAACACCAGCTGTGGTATAAAAGACGTATAATTTCAACAAGTCACTTACTGGAGGATAAATAAAAGCTCCCTTATTTATAGGAGAGGCTTTATGGATTTCTGAAATGATGTAATGGGCTCTGACTGAGGGATTCAGGGTATGAAAAGTAGTCAGCACATAAAGGCAAAAAAATGAAGCTGTAAAATTAAATTAGAGAGTGAAAAACAAAGTGATGGCGTGAGGATTTTACATAACAAGAGTGGCTCTAAATGAACCTGTATTTACCAGCACGTAGTTGAGATTGTTTTGTGTTGAAGTCGTACACAGTGATAACATGTAGAGTTTCTTTCTTTGCATGTCTTCCACGTAATTCATATCATTTTGTCACCTCTCTGACTTTTGTCTTTTTTTTGTCTAATTTGGGCTCGAGAAGTCTGTGCTAGATGGAATAAATGTAGCATTTACACCAGGATGACACCCATCACTCACCTTCATGTTGCGCTGCCCCTAACAAGCCCAGTCAGGACACAATATCACACATCCGGATGAAACACATGGGTATATGTCATAACATCACACATGCTTTAAATCAGTTTCTTGACTTTAAAGGGCCGGCTGCCTCTTCTGTAAAACCAGCCCACGCTTCTCTGACATTCACATATTTGCTACGCTCATTTCAAAGTACCTCTGTTTTCCTCTGTTTCCAGATGACCTGGAATCAAAGGCTGACGATGGAACCACTGAGGACAAAACCCCCAAAGACCAGCCGGCCGAAGAGGTAAACGTACAGCGTGCATGACAGTCTGTTACAGGGACAAACAATAACATCTTTGTGAGGAGACGTCGATGAACATTCTGTTTGATGTGACTTCTCATTAGGACACACAGCAGGCACAGCTCCTGACATAATATCACGGGGCTCGGCTCTTTGTAGCCTGTTGTTGTTGTCCTCATTGTACCTGGAGAATATGTCATCATGACATGTCTGATTTCTCTGTATGTTAACAAGCTAAAACATCAATATCAACTGACTTTTACTCGTTAATGCTTCAAAGGTCATATTGATAACATTTTTATGTGGACAAATAATTGTTTAAATAATACATCTACAGAGCTTGTAGAAAGGTGCAGAATAAAAGTATCTCTTTTCCTTTCAAACATTATCATGATTGCAAATTAATAATTTTAAAATGTTTGTCGGGTCCAAAATGATTGTTTTATTTATCTCTGTGTACGAATTCTGACAGTTGGTTCCAGTTTCTAACAAAGTTTGTGAGCTGATAGCGTAGCACCGTTGGAATCGGCAGTAGTTGCCAGTTTTGTGGGAAAACAACGTTCAAATGGTTGAGATACAGAATACAAATCATTTTTGACCATGTGTCATGAGAAGACTGACTTTGATTTATATTTTCTAACTATATAATTATGCAATACCTATAATTTAATTACCCAGTAATTACATATTAAAAAAGACCCGTCGCTTGATACAGCATGTTACATTACAGAGCACAAATGCATGTTGTTTCTCTGCTACTTGTTGCATATTGATTGACATCCTATAAAAAGGGTCTTGAAAGAAAATAGCTTTGGCTCCATTTGATTTGTAGGTGCCCCTGACTCAATAGCGCTGGCACTCTCTTTCAGGAAAGTGTGTAAACAATCCAATTACACTGTACCGCACCGGAAATATTTAGATCTGTCAATTTGTTTTTATTGCATCACAGAAACCTGCAGATGACGACACAAAAGCCGCAGAGGAAAATGGCAAAAAGGCAGGAGAGGAGGAAGCCGCTGCTGCAAACACCACAGAAGAAGACACTTCCGCTAGCAAGGAAGGAGAGGAGGAAAAGATAAATGGGGAAAAAGAGGGAGGGGAAGAGAAAAGGGAAAACGACCAGACAAATGATGAAAAACAGGGTGAGGCAACGGCAGGATCTAAGGAGAAGGAGGAGGAGGAGGTGGTAGAAGAAAAAGTGAAGGAAGAGGTCACGGATGAGAGCAAGGAGGAGGTTAAGGGTGAGGAGCAGGGGTCCAGCAGTAGTAACAATGATAAGACCCATGACGGTGAAGAGAAAGAGGATGGAAGCCGTACATCTTCTGAGGATGAGAAGGGTGAGCGAGGCAAAGATATGAAAGAAGAAGAGAAGCAAGATAAAGACAGTGGAAAGGAGGAGAAAAGCAGCTCAGAGCAAGTTAATGATGTAGACACGGGGGAGGAACAGAAAGAGAGCGAAAACAGCGATGACCCGGGGAAGACTCAGTCAGATAACGAGACAAAAGAGAGCGATAGAGGCAGAAGTAGCAGTGGCAACCGTAACCGGGAAGAAGAAGTGAACAAAACAAAAGAGGGAGCTACCAAAGAGTCAGGAGAAGAGGAGGAGAGAGAGGTGAACGGAGGGGTCAGCGGAGGAGATGATGAAGTGGAAAGTGAAGCAGAGCTCGACCTGCCGGAGAAAAACTCAGCCGGTCGCAAAGACGCCACAGAGAACGGAGAGAGAGGGGAGGATGCTGATACAGACAGCGGAGATAAAAGCAGGAAGGAGAAGGATTAGGAGAAAAAGAGAAAATGTCAAAGTTATTCAAAATGGTAAGCAATTTAAGAATAATGAAGGTGGGAAGAGCAAATTCACAAGAAGTGAAGCGAGACAATATTTTACTAGATGGCCTTGTAGAGTCTGCACTGATAAGAAAACATTCCAATGTTGAAGCTTTGAGTGACTGGCTGCTAAATGACGTCAGGTACAGGAACACCGTCAAACATTCAGGTATGCATTCTGAGAGCTATTTATCAAACATTTATTCATAAGTATCATGTTTAAAACAGCTAAAACATATACAAGCTAACAATATAGTCTCATATTATTCCTCATTTAAACACACTGTTACCTCCAGAGCTGCTTTATTGTTCCAGTATGTGAGCACTGTGGTGAGCGAAGCAGGGAAGCTGAGAAATAGCGAGAACGATATATTAAATGTTTAAGAAAAATAGATGGTTATTTTTAACAGGTGTGATTGTACTAGCTGCTTGTTTTTAAAGATGGCTTTTGTATGTATTGTATTTTTGTTTATTTTCCAAAGCAAGTGATACCAATGAACTTTTTCAAGTATAAGCTATGTGTAATATTGTGAGCGTACTGCACGTGTCTGAAAGTTCAGCTAAGTTAATGGTAGAGATGGTATGAGTTTAGTTTGAAAGTTTCTTTCTGTTCAGCTGTTCTCAATCGTAATCCTTCGTTATGTTGTCACTACTGTATGTTTTTATCATTATTTGTTTATTCATATCTGTCTTCTACCAGAATAATAAAAAAAAAGATAATATCACAGTTAAGCACACTTCATTACATGATGATTCTGATCTAACCTGTCAAAAAAATACAAATAAAAGTGTGATAAAACATTTTGCGGCAGCTGGGTCAGTATGGTCTTTAATAAAGACAGTGATTGTCAAATTTGACAGGCTATGTATATATATGGATATATATGTCTACTTCAGTCACTGCTGCTACAAGAGTCTTTATAATGACTCTCTGGTGGAAACTTTCTTTTTATTTCAAAAGCTTGTACTTTCACTACAGCTTGATAATTCTGATTGTCTACTTTTTCTTTTATTTTGGTCAAGTGTAGGACAGTTGTCATGAAACAAGAAAATAATTTAGCATTGACAGTAAAATTTGTAACCTCATTTCTGTAGGCCTACATACTACTGTAGCAGAGGAAGTCATTGAATCATTTCAGTAAAAGTAGCGATATCATAAAGTTAAAATACTCCATTACAAGCCTTGCATTCATCATTTTACCTAAATATAAAGTATGATTCAAATTACTTGTTACCTCTGCCATGGAGGCTATGTTTTCACTAGTGTCCAGCTGTTGGTTAGTTGGTGGGTTGGTTGGTTTGTCATCAGGATTACAAGAAAATGACTGAATGGATTTCCACAAAACTTTGATGGTGGATGGGTCCCAGTTTTGGTGTGGATCTGGATAAATAGACAGCTCTAATCATTTCTTCTCTCTTTCTTTAACATTGCGAATAAACACTGCATTTTTCTTAATTTCTCAAGAAATAAGTTCTGGATCTTAATGAAAAGTGGCTGGTATTTATGAGTTGGTACAAGGGGACCATTGGGCCTTGGCAGAGGTATGCTGTCTATTTAGTGCATTTCTAGTTATGGTATGTTATGTCAGAAAAACTTTATTGATCCCTGTGGGGGAAATTGCAAGGTATGACTTATGGGGCAGCATTAGTTAGTACCCCAGATCTGTAGATAAGTACTTGAGTAAATGTAAATTCACTTTTGGTTTGTATAGATAGATACTGTAGTTTCTAATATTGACTAAAAGGGAGTAAGCACTTTGCAACAGGTAGACTTAGTTAGCTCCATATCTGGCACAAGCAAACAGTGATGGTGGCCATGTTGCTAGGCCAAAGGATTCTTAGAGGAGTTAAGAAGAAAGATTACTGGCAGGACCACACTGTAAGCAGCACCACATTTCCATCTGTCTTCTGACCAGTATTCTCATCAGCCAGTCTTTTTATGCATCTGCCTTCTTCTATACCAACCTGTGGAAATTTTCATCAGGTAGTTTCACAATAAAACTTGGCACTACTCAGTGTAATATAACAATAATGTGCATTAACCATAAATTATGAACACTTACAATTATTTAAGGAACGAAGATGCAAAGGTTATCGAGTAACAGTCTCGAGTCCTAAACAGCTTCGGTCATGGCAGACCGACAGATGAGATTTAGAATGTGATGTAGCAAACACTTCCTCTCCTCTATTTTTAATCTAATCAGCCATTGTGCCTCTCTGTCTCCCATGAAACGATGTTGCATAAATCCACTACAAACCGCCTCCGACCGGCAGGAAACTATAGTGTGAACTGTGATCTAATTCAGCATCTGTGATGGCCTCACCGCCCCTCTCATCCCTGCAGCTGTTCAAATTGGGATTCATGCAGTCAATGTGTTTGTGAGTCACCATCTCGCAGGAGAGGCAGAACATGGGTGAGAGAGAGGGTGAGGCAGAAGGAGAGAGCAAAGAGCAAGAGACACAGAGGAGGAAGGCGGGGGAGGCGAGGGCTGGGGGCGTGGGTGAGTCATACGGCCTGGCTGGTCGAGGTGATGATCCTCAAGGTGCTATTTCTGGAGTTACCATCAATTCTGTCTTATCCCCTCCGTAGGCCTCTTAGTGTGTGTGTGTGTGTGTGTGTGTGTGTGTGTGTTAATAAGGCTCTGAATAGCACAGACACCCTCCTGCGCTTCCCCTACCTAAATGACTCTCCTGATTGATTACAGTAAGAGCTTCAACACAGTGTAATAAAGGCTCAGTGGGTTGGAACCATTGACAGTTTGGAGTCTTTTCTTAACGAAATCCTTTAATTACCCTTTTTTCTCTGTTTTTCTCCATGAAAACAGAGAAGAACTTTGCTTAATCATGTGCAGTCTACTGAACCAAAGTTGTCTCTCAGGTACTTGAAAATTTAAAGGAAGTTAAAAAAGTAGGGATGCATGATATACAGTATCAGCCAAAAATATTATCAGCCCCATAATTTGTATAATAATGTATTGTTGTGATGATGAAACTATAGTTGATATCTACAAATGAAGATGCATAGCAAAATGGCTGTCACTGACTGAACAGTTGCAGCACTTCAGACTCAGATACATTGAGTAGGAACTTTGAATGTTGGTTTTATGATCTGCCAATAAAAACAGAGAACAAGAAGGACAATGAGAAGAAGAAGAAAAAGAAAAAAGTGGAAGGCTGAATCCAAATGTCCACCCTCTGGAGGCAGACTGAGCCCTCTCTGACTTCAGTCGTACATAATGTGACATGTTTTCACCTCAATTCTGCAGGGGAGCGAGACTAATATAAGCCACTGATAGGTTTAAAGACTACAATAATAAAATGCATTTGATTACCTCTAACACCTACATTCCATTACTGTATTGTTATGTGGGAGAATATTATTTCCGGCCAATACATGATAGAAATAATGTTTAGATAAAGCAATTTCTTACACATTCATATTAAGTTTGTTTTGTTTTGTCACTTGGCAGTTGGAAGTGAAGTACGGTGAGTGTTTGCACCCCAATCGTTGTCTCTGGAAGTCGGCAGAGAGTCTGCTTGAGGCCTCTTGTGACAGCTATCAGTCTCCCCGTGAACCCACCACAAGTCTGCAAGAGTGGTGAAGTCTGGACATTTGGATGCAGTTGAACAATCGCAGCACGCTGACGTCGCGCTCATCACGTCAAACTGCTGCACCTTAAAATGTGAAATTATTGGGTATCTTATCAGTGTCGGCCGAAAGAAGGAGGTAATTATCAGTTATCAGTATCTGTTAGAAAATGTCATACTGTGCATCCCTAATAAAATGTGCCAGATGTTTGGTACCATTAAGTGCTTTTACAGAGAAAACCAGGTTGAATAAACGGTACAGACTTACAAGAATAAAACTAGCCGACATAAATCTGAGAAATATTAACCAAATACTATTCTCAGTGTTGTTAGGTATAAAGTATTATCAACAATTTAAGATGAATGTAAGTGGTGATGAGGAGATCATTTTTCAGTTCATTTGTCATGAACATGTTAGTGATGTGTTGTCGTGTTTTGATCAAAAGGATAAATACAACCTTCAGACATTTTGAGCTGCAGATATTTCAGTTTTATTGTGTTCTTTGAAAAATAGACATGTATATAGACATTGATATATATATATATATATATTTGTTCTTTATCCAATCCGACCTCCAATAGGTACATTTACTGGGAGAATCCACTGTTACATCAGGAGACATTTAAAACTGGGAGACCAGCTTTTGTGATGGTCAGATTAAAAGCAGAAAAAACAAAATCAATTGTGGATTTGGAATTGTAATGCAGAACTCAACTTTGGTCAATATAAGGATAAAAATAAACTCACAATTCACAGCGTGGAACTACAAGTCAGCACATTTATTGATCACTTGATAACGCTCTGACCACACTAGAGGGCCTGTTTAACAGCTTCTTCTCGATACTGTAGGTTTGCAGCTTAACAGTGGTGGAGTAAGTTCCTTGAAAATGTCATAAACGTTAATATATTGTTCTTCATCGTTAAAGCTACCTGTTTGTGTCTGCGACCGCATGTGTTGAAATGGCATCACAGAATTGTTCAACGTAAAAGTAGAAAGACAGAAAAGTGGAGGTTAATATTAAAAGGTCAACTTACATGAAAACACAGTAGACAGTCAGCAAATTCATAATTTCATGGAGAAAGTATCTGGGATTTTTCGGAAGGACTTGCAGCATTGATGCACTGTAGGAGGCATGTACTGTAGCTTGATGGCACTTGGACTGTGACTACCACTATAACATTGTTCTAACCAAGTACAGTAAAAAAAGCTGTATCTATGCAGTTCATGTTGTATTTGTATGCAATTATTTCAAAAGATAAACAAACAACAACAAACAACTATTTAAGTTGGTGATATTTCAAAATATATTTATAACACATATAGATGAAAAGTTTAAAAAGCAGCAAAACATGACTATCAACCATATTCACATTGCGGCCAACATCCTCTGACATCAGGCTCAGGGTGGTGAATTGCAAGTCAAATAAATGGAGGTAATCTGGCAGATTGTAATCGTTCACCACTTTGTCATTGATCAGCACTGGATAGTAACAACCCAGAGGGACATCGGGCCACATTTCAAGGTAAAACAACATATTTGATGATCAATCTAGCTTCCGTTAGACAACAGCTAACGTTAGCATCCAACTGCTTCCTAGCTGACTTAACCTTTGTAATAGTTTTATGTAATATGAGCGGGAAGCAGGAAATCCATTCTAAAGTATCAACACACATCTTGGACACGTTTCTTTAAACCTGGAAGAAACAAAATCGATGTGATCGAACGGTAATGTTAGCTAGGGAGTGGTTGAATGCTAACGTTAGCTAATGGGTCATGAAATATGTTTGTTTTTTTACCTTGAAATATGGCACATTGTCCCTCCAGATTTTCCCCATCCATTATCTTTTTAGTTGCTGATCAATGACTGACTCCCTAAGTTTATATGACTTGCAATCTGGAACACAGCAACACAACATTACACCAGCATTCATGCTTCCCACCCTGAGAGTGAAATTATAGAGGAAAATGGCCGCCGTGTCTGTTAACAGCTTGTTGTGCTAGTAAGTAAGTTACAGTGTGTGAGTGCCAAGCTTTTAGAGAATAAGTAAAACAAAATAAAAACCTTCTTGATTTAACTTCTTCTTCACATATATGGTAGTATGCAATTGAATATGCAACCAGTTGAAAAAAAAAGTACTGTAGGCTACTGTATACTGTTCAGCTTACTTCAAAATAATCTAGTTTCAAGTTTCATGTGTTAGCACAGGAAGGCAGTTATTGTATCTAAAGCATCTGTGGATCTAGACAGACTGAAAACGATGGAGCTCATCGTAAAGAGCAGAGTGTGCCCGCTTCATCCCCCTGTTAGGTAACACTCCTGTCACGTTGTTTGTCTCTCCTGTGGCGCCTCTTCATATTAACACGCAGCACCTGCACCTATTTTTACCAGCTAATGACTCTGAACCGACAACATTTTGATTCGAAACGTTGCAAAAATCTTCACGCTCGGATGGCGAGGCGTGTGCCGGAATGCTCGCATTCGTCACAGACAGAGAGAGGGGCAGTCAAAGGGGTAATGGAGTGTGAAAGAAAACAAAACAACAAAAAGGTGATGAGACAGAAATCTGTTTGGTTATGATTTTTTTAAACTGACAGTCTGTAGACATGTAGACATTCGTCAGTCTGTCTGGTCTCGTCTGTCAATCCTGTCTGAAGATTCACTGAAGGAGACAAGGTCAGAGGCCTAATGAGGCAGGAGAAAATGTCAGTGAGAAATCTCCCCTTAAGGTCTGTTTCTAATCTGTTTTTCCCTCTAATCTGTTCTGATGATGTTTCAACTCCAAGCCAAGTATCAGTTGAGAGTGCTCTTGGCCTGTTGTTGCATGTAAACAGTACATAAAAGAAGTATTGATGAAGTAAAGCTTGTGTAGCCATATTGTGCGGTTTAGATTGACAGCTCTCACTGTTGCACATGCATGTACAAACTGTACACACAATGTACTCCGCACATAGACACACTCAGCCCATGATGTCCTTTGAGACACAAGGCAAAGATAATGGTTGTTGTGTTCTTTACTTCTTTTGATCATTTCGGGGGGGGGGGTCAATCATCATGGACTTCAAACACTGCATCTGCTGCTCTACACCCTCCAGCATGAGCACCGTTCTCCCTTTTACAAATTGCGAACCCTCTCAACAGAGAAGCTACGATGTTGTTGTTCAGCGGCTGTTTATCATTGATTTGTTTTCTGGTTCTGTTTCTGGGTAGGGCTCCACTGGTGTTCAAACAGCAGACTTAAACTTTGCTCAGCTATATTAACTCTACGCCTATATAACCTTAAGATCCAGCTTTAATGTCAAACATCGAACAAAGATTAGAAGAACCAATACTATCAGTCATGTAAGCTGACCTTTCAGAAGAGAAAATGCACACATGGATCGACACTCACGCACAGTCTGCACACCAATCAATCATCACACACGCTTCTTCACTTTACGCCTTCATGTGGACTTCTGTCAGGTCTCTGACTTTGTGGTCGTTGGCTGGATGTTCTGGACTTTGGAAAGTGTGACTGGAACTTTTCCCTCTCCAGGGGTTGGCGCTCTCATTATGGGGGTACCTGTGACAAAACAATACAAATTACAAAATCTTTGAACATAGTTTTAAGACAAGGCATGTTAGGCCCCCAGAGTCAGTATGTGGAACATTTGAGACACAGTCTCTGTACCGCTATGTTCACTTTCATGGTTCCACCATATACTGTGTATGTCTCTCACCTTCCCTTTTGCTATTGTACTCTATGGGAGAGGAGCTCAAGTTTGTGATCATAACTGACTGAACAATTTTGTTATTCACCTGTTGTGTCTCCATAAATGGAGATCCCATTTAAAGATACCCTGGTCTGTGGCACTTCATCAAACGCAACGCTAGTCACAACCAGTTACACTTACTCTCCTTACTGTCTGGCCTTTTTCATTTTCATTCCATAATGTGTATAAGGTAGAACTGACTTATACCAATTATCCTTCCTGCGATTCTGATACCAGTGTTTCAATAAAATATTGTATGTTTAGATATTATGTTTACTTAACAGCTCTATACTACAAGTACTGTAAGCACTAACAGAGGTAGTGGTTAAGATGTCAAAACCAAAATTGGAAAAGCCAGAGTAGCATTTACCATCTTACAGAGAAAATTGAAGGCCAGGGACATAAATACATTGATGTTATGTCACGTCAAAACTGCCTTGCTTTACAATTGATGGCTTGTGCTCCATCTTGGAGTGAAACAGCAATTAATGATGCTACTGACCCTGTATGGATGCCATGGATGCCAATTGCTCTTTTTGGATATCAGCTACTCTGGCAGTAAAAAACAGGTTAAGTTGCATACAGGTGTACAGGACGCTACTGGGAAGCAGCAGGGCCCCAGTCCTCATAAATAAATAATGTGTTAATCGGATCAGTGCACTCGCTGATACCAATTCCAACATTTTAGGCAGTGCTGGAGGCCTTTTTACGATACTGGCATTGGCATCGACACAACCCTAATTATAAGAAAGTGAAAACTTACCAACTGTTGCATGCAGATCTGCCAACCTCTCCTTAAACTTCTGCTGCAGATACAATTCTTCTTTGGAGTAGCTTTTGGCAAAGGCAGACAGCAGGAGACCTACAGCCATGGAGGTGCCTCCCACACAGAACAGCACGGCACCGGTCAGCTTACACACATCCAGTGCGCGGTTGAAACTGACGGCGTGGCTGTTTGAGAAAAAAAACATTTGTTAAAGGCATTCATTAGCATTGTAGCACCAACGTTTTGGGCCAAAAGGTCACCAGGAGGAAAAGTTTTCTTTTTTTTTTTTTTTTTACTTTGTTTTATGACTTTTATTCAGATGCTCCAAGGTATAAACTTTAAAAACGTTCAATCAGTAGTATACAATTTTTGGTGCAAGCTAAACATACCGAATAGCTGTATAACAATATCAGAAAACTCCATCCCAGTATGGTTTCTCTACCTGTCAACAAAAAGGAGATCATCCTCGCCAAATGCTTCGATCCTGGCTGGAGTGGCATAACCCACCAAAACAACAATGAGGCCTGCAAACATGATCAGGGTGCCGAACGCGAGACAGACCTGGCAGGAACAAAACAAGTTGTGGGGAAAAAAGAGCCTGTTACACCAAAACTCAAGTCTTTTTTTTTGTAATTGAAGATCACTGCTTACAAAACAACATGACTATCCAAATAACAGCAGGGGAGACGTGGTTTTGTTTGACCTCACCTTCCAGAGTAAAGAGCTCCACCTGCTAGGCGATCTCTGAATCTGAAAATCTTCATCGCGTTCCCAGATAGAAGCCGTGCACTCCTCGTAAAACTGGATGAGAGATCAGAGAGACATTCCAAATATGGAAAACCACAAGAGATCGAGATCTAAAGCCAAAGTTTCAAACCGAAACATGCAAGTGATAAGAGACTGTCAAGATGAGGGGTTTGAACGCATATTTGTGCAGGGATGCTCCACACTCATCTCCCTCTTTTGTGTGTGTATATACGTGTGTGTGTGTGTGTGTGTGTGTGTGTGTACCTGGTGTAGGTAGGAGCGGACTCCATACTGCTGGCAGTTCCCGCTGGCTTGAGCTTGCTCAGCATACTCCGACCCACAGATCTCTGAGCAAGACGTCATCCTTCACATCTGTCTACCTGTTTGAGAGCACACACACACACACACACACACGCATGCATGACTGCTCGGCTGCACACTTGCTTGAAGAAACCACCCACAGGATTTGTGCACAGCCCATGCATGAACATGTACACACACTTGTGCGGTACATTTATATATTCATACACACGAGCATGTGCCCTCACACACAGTGCCAGAAGGTTATGTAACGTTGTACTGGAGGCATGGCTGCCTCAGAACATTGAGATTAATGATGCGTCTCTCCTTGTCTGCTGTGATGAAATAAGCCATGAAATATTACATCGGCCCTCCACGTTAGATTTAATATTGTGTCGGCCGAATAAAGACAGTGCTGACATGCACAGAGTTAACCTTCGTTTCTTTTCATATAGCGCACCGTTCAAAGATCGTAACATCCAAACCCATATTTTATGCTGTGCGTCAGAGCTGTTGCAGTTTGCAAAGTGTCATATAAGATGTAAGTTAAGGACAGATTGTATAAAGTATACCATGCTTTTTGTCTTACAATACAGAAAATTGTATCATATTTGCCATACTACGGTGGCCCTGAAGGTCAAACCACAACATTTCACAAAACACGCCAACATTGCTGAAAACACAACAACATTTCATAAAACAAAACAGCATTATAGAAAACATTGTCTTAAAATGCTGCCGTCTTTTGTGAATTGTTGTGTTTTGCAAAATCTTGTTTTGTTTTGTGAAATGCTGTTGTGTTTTGACCTTCGGGGCCACATACTGTACCAACGAATATAACAGCTATTTTCCAAATATACTCCCAGTGCATGTGATGTCATATCAGGGTATGAATATAAAAGGAAGGAAGTCATTTGCCTAAACTCACACGTACAGTAACTCACTATTTTGTTCATCTGTATACACATTACACTAGATACCATTTTCTTTGTTTTGTTGCTACAAAAGTAACTCTCGCATCCTGATAAGAAAAAAACCCCACAGAAAAATCCAATAAAACATCAACTCTCGCAAATGTTATTTTACCCACACAATTCCCTCAGTATCCATTTGAGCTCCAGAGGCATTTCACAGCTCAGTGCCTCTACACAAACACATATAACTATGTTTCAAGTTTTTGCCAGCTAGCGCTAAATCTCAGCTGCTGTTTCTGTTGCAGCACAACAGTAATAGACTGGGGAACAGCAGCGGGAATAAAACACTGATCCCAGTGTTGGCAGTGTTTGATGTGTATGCCAAAAGAAGTAAAAAAGTGATGACACACATCCAAGTAACACAGTCTTCTTCTTAATATGTTTCGATCCTAAAGCAGCATCCTGTGCTTGACAAATGGATGTAGAAACTGCTCTTAACTGTAACTGACGCACCAAATTAAATCTTGAAAAAAAAAACAGTGGCTTAACGGGCTCATCAAGATAGGTGTGTAAATCAACTAGATGGAGTTGGTGATGTAATGTAAAATGAAGAAGCAATGATTACATACGTCTGAGGAAAAAGAAAATCAAATGATATCCCAAAATTGTTGTTGTCTTATTAATAATGTAGGGAATAAATTTGTGCTCAGGGAACTATCTCCTCAACTATCTCCGCAATTGTATGCCTAACTATTGAGTGTTAGTTAGAATAAACATGATAATGCAATTACTGATGTATGATGTGCATTAAAGTTTTTAGTGAGCATCGTTAACCTCTGGCCATAAATGTCATTGCACATCTCTTGTGTGTTAAAGGTGTGGACAAAGGAGTCACTTTTGAAGCCTTGAATCCAATACGTACAGCACAATTGTCTTTCTCAGTTCTGCTTGTCGCTGACAGCTGACATACACATTTACATGTATTGTATGATTCCATTGTCAAGTCGGGTCAGTTTTTTTTTATGTAGCTCAAAGTCTCAAATCACCTTATGGCCTCAAAAGTCTTTACTTAATGTCCTCGACACTTGATTTAGGGTCAACTTATTCATCTGACTTATCAGATCTCAACCGGCACAAAGGTAAAATCAATTTTTCTGATTTGTTGCACAACATTTTATGGGGGTAATTTTGACAAGACACATTCTGTCCTAACAATCTGTGTTAGCCGCAGATGATAGATGTTCAGAAAGGTGGAGAGGAGATTGGAGATTGTCTCGTGTCCATTAATCACCAAACATGAACTCGTGCTGTGCACGTGAAATGTCAGGCTTTCAGTCAGATATGATAATGTGAGTGTGATGAGTGAATTGCTGCATTAACATGAGGCACACTGTTCCCTGGTACCTCATGTTCATCATATTACTGCTTAATTTGTACCTGCTGATGACTCTCATGAACATCTGGCTCTACCCAGATACTGTGAAGCCTTTCTGTACCCATATCTGCATATAATTTAAGAAAGTCGTGTATCATTCAGCCAAATAAGAGAAATGCAAAACATGGAAATATGAAAGATAAATATTGTTATTAATTTACAAGATATGAACTCAATTGAGGCCTCATTTATTCCATTCAAACCCCAAACTTGAGTGTGAAACATTCAAGATTCAAACAATGTGGCTGTTCTGTTTTTCTTGACTTGACTGCTGCATTGATATGATTGATCATATTTGAATTCATTAGCCTCAGAAATGGAAGGTCTCCCTGGCACAGTCTGGTTTCGCTCATACTTGTCAGAAAGGGGATTTTTCGTTTGTATTTGTGAAGTTGTGTCCGCCTTGTGTGAAGCGGAATGCGGTGTACCTCAGGGAAGCCTTCTCGGACCTATTCTCTTTTATTTAAACATGCTCTACCTGGGCAACATAATTTCACATCACACTGTCAAATATCACTGTAATGCCCTTGACCTTCTGTGGTTCAAAAACAATATTGAAGCATACAGAAACAGACATACAAGCAACGCACAGTAAATGGGAAAATCTGACATAAAGATGAGGTCATTTAATTGACTGATGAAGATGGCTGCAATGTAACACACCAACGGCTAATTTACAGCAATACTTCCAAAACAAACTGTGAAAATGGTAAAATATGTCAAAACACAACATTTCACAAAACACAACATTACAGAAAACATTGTCTTAAAAGGTTGTGTTTAGTGACACGTTGTTGTGTTAATATACCAACAAATATAACAACTGTTTTCCCAAGTGCATGTGATGTCATATCAGGCTCTTGGAATATAAAAACGAAGGAACATTCAGATGAGCTGACAACTCGCAGATGACTTTCACAGTATAAGGTCATTTTCATATCTTATCTACGTGTATCCTCCTGTATTTTGTCATGTTTTCCAAACACACAACACGCAAATAAATCCAACTAAAACAATCTCAAATTAAATAAAATCACAATCTGTCAAGACAGCCATCAAACTGCAGATGTAAATGGACAGAAACCCTGCCTGCAACATGCTCTGTGCACCGCTGAACCGGGAGCTGGCCGTGGTGCTGAGCGCCATTATTACCATCCAGCTCTCAGCCCAGCAGGAAAACACACAGACGTAATATGTGACGCCTGTCTGAAAACAGACCTCATCCATTCGTCCTCTTCCCAACCCCCCATGAGACGCAAATAGACACACAGCACGCTTTTTTTCCACTTCAACTCAAGAAAAGGCTTGACTTTGCATCAGAGCATTTGGACTAAATCAGCTCCTTTGACGCCTCATGTGTTTGAAGATGCAAAATGTCATCTTCAAAAAATGACATCTTCAGGTACAGGAAGTTTAATCCCATTTAATTGTGACACCGACACCCGAAACGCTTAGAAAATGAACACAGACACCAGCGACTTGGGTAAAAGGTGTCAACACAAAGTTTACAAACAACATTTGTTTTCCACATTTTCCTCCAGATGAACGCTTCCTTCCAGATGTGCAAGAGAATGCCGTGCGCAAGGATCTGACACTGTTGAAGGCATTCATGCAGGGAAATATGATTTCCCGATATGTTATCTAATCCATCTGAGCTTCTACAACTCCACAAATATGATTTAAAATAATTAAAATCGCCATTTACCTGTCATTAGCAGCTCGGAGAGTGATCACTCTGCTGCTGTTCCTTCAGCCGGGTCCCATCACTCTACAGTCACCTCTCTCTCTCTCTCTCTCTCTCTCTCTCCGTCGATGATTCAGATTCTCACGCTGTCTACTGCGCATGCGTCACATCCATGACAAAATATGATTCAATGGCGAATATAAATAACCAGGCAGGAGGGTACTGTATAGCTGAACAGAAAGACATCCATTCAAGACTCAACAGTCATGCCTAGATGAATGAATTAATGCACACAGACAGACAGACATAGATAGATAGATAGATAGATAGATAGATAGATAGATAGATAGAAAGATAGATAGATAGATAGATAGATAGATAGATAGATAGATGGATAGATAGATAGATAGATAGATAGATAGATGGTTAGATAGATAGATCAAGACCTATACTGAACGAAGTCAGAGGAGAAACAAAGTGAGGTCAAGAAAAGGCGTTCAAGTCGTGCTCCCAAATCCACAGGTACACAATAATGCAACACACACACACAAACACACTTACTCACTCACACACACACTGTATATAGGATTCCAGTCACATTCCTGGGCGGTCTATTTTTAGCCCTGTCAATGACGTACACTGTTGAAGGAAGTGTTAGTCACCATCTCAGCGCCCCTCTTGAAAAAGGTATGATGACCCCAAGAGACGAGCTGCATCACGACACACACTACGTCAACCTCGTTTTCATGTCTTATTCATTCAGAGCCAGAAAACAAGTGAGTGAGCGAGAGAAACTTTTTTTTTTTTTTTTTTTTTACAGGTCAAGCCAACCTGGTATCATCATCCATGTGGGCTGACTGTAATGAAATGAGATGACAAGCGTTTCCTCCGAAGCCTGGCACCACATGTTCTCATGTCTATTTCTTGAGAACGTTGAAGCCAGCCGTTAATAGATTAATAGAGGCTAATAGAGTTGTGGTGCAGAATTGATTACCTCTGTGAGTTTGTACATTCTGTACAGTGAGTTAGGTTGCTTGAGGCAAGTGTCAGCCTCAGTATCATTTCAGATTAAAATCAGGCAATAGACAACTTTTTACCTCTATTCATCATTCTGAAGTAAAAACACAGATTGCACAGTGTGATGGCTTTCAGACCATCTATTGTATGTATAGATTGGTTCCCTATAAACCTTGATTTTGAACGACACAAAGGAAGCAAGTCTGCCAAGGAAGTCACTGAATCCTACTTTGGTGCCAGACTGTGGTGTCAGTCGATTGAAGTCTATGGGAGAAGCATGGAGAATCACACTTAAACCCAACATATCTATTTCCTGTGATTTCTAATGAAGAAATACCTCCAGGAAAATGAAAGAACACACCAAATATCACTGATGAGACTGCAATCTTTTCCAAAACTAAATCGAGGAACGAACGTGTCAATAAAAATATTTGTAATTCTTTTAACTCTCTGAAGTGTGTTTTTATATTTTCTGAAGGCATTTCTTCATCAGAAGCTATACGACATAGATATATTGCTTTTTAGTGTGTTTCTCCATCCATCTCCCATAGACTGCAATAGAGCTGACACCACAGTCTGGAGCAGGATTTGGTGATGTAATGATTCTTCCTTTTTTTTAGATTCCTTGAACAGAAACAGGAAGAGGCATTGTTTATCCAGGTCTCCATCCCCAGGTAACAGTGGAATAACTGGAATATCTGTTGAAACTCTACACTGCAATAGATAAAGAACAGTGAAGGCAGAGAGGGAGAGTGATACAGTAGAAACTGAGCTAAAACAATAGTGAAGGCACAGGCGCTCACTTGATGAAGAGTGCTCCGGTGTTGTGTGAAAGTCTGTTCACCTGCGGGTATGTTTCCTCTTGCCAGAGGGACTTGAGATGGTTCAAAACCAGCTTCCTCCACTAGATCAGTAACCAAACCTGTTTACTGATTAATACAACCAAGTGTTTTACTCTGCCTTTTCATAGCACTGAGATCAGGATTTCTGGGCCGAATGGATGTTTTCTGCTTTGGACAGTAACCAGGCCATTAGCGTTAGCCATAATGCTAGTCAGGTTGGCCAAAGGGATGCCACACTGGAATCCACTAGAAGGAGATGAGTGTTACAAAGTGTTTGATATCCTCAGTAAAATGTTGGCTTCCTTTGTGTCTGGCTTTGGAGCTTAATTTGAGTCACATAAATATAGCTGGGATTAATTACTACTCTGATTATTCCCTCTCTGAGGTTTTGACTGTGTGACAGCTAGACTGACTCCTACTTGCACTTATGCAACATCACTCAACATTCATTAATTTTCAATGGCTGTTCAGAGAGAAGAAATATTTATAACTCTGCAGTTTTGATTCACAGAATATAGACTCAGGAGGCAGAATGTGTTTGATAAAGCCAGCGGTGAAAGGGCAGTCATCTCAGGCAAACAATACTGAGAGAGCTAACACAGTACAGGATAAAAGCAGGATCGCTGAGGCAACAAATTGGCAAAAACTGAGAAAGACTGGCAGCTACACTGAGGCTGATTACGAATGGTTGGACAGGTGACTGGGCCAGATGATGAGCTGAGGCAAATAGGTGAGGACTGACAGCTGTCTGGCAGAAGGTGAATGACATGTCTCTGTTAGCAGGCGGATCAGGAGAGGTTAGTATGCACAAAACATCAGCTGAACTAGCGGCAGTAAAGGGAAATGAGAAGGTCGGGAACAGCTGTCGCCATGACAATGATCTTGGGGATATTTGTGAGTTGAAGAGAAGCTGTTATGTGTCGAAGGAGAGGCCATTTTGCTCCGTGCTTCAAAGGAGCATTTCAGTGGGCTTGTATGAGGAGAGGCGTCTTTTTAGCAATCTTTGTTTACTTTACATTTCTGATTAAATGGAAAATCTATAAATAACAAAATATTAGATGTTTTGGTGACGCTTTATTTTAGGATAAGAGGTAAAAAGGTCCCATATCCTTATAAGATGCCTATTAACACAAATAAAATCATTGTTAATAATAGCATAATAAATGTGGTTATTGTTGGATGATAAGACATCTTTAAGCACTACTTAAGAACCTTATAATAAAATGCCATGAGTTTCTTATAATTGTTTATAATAAGACATTGTAATGCTATTATAAAGGATTTATTAACCTTAATAAGGCATTTTTTCTCCATTTGGATCCGGTAACTGTAAAAAGAATAGTCAGATGTTAATGAGTGGAATAATAAGCAAAATTAACTGATAATAAATGCATAATCAAGTTCATAATAATCTTATTAAAGCAACATAAAAAAAGCTCAGCTAGGAAGTTAGCTTAGAAACTCAGGTTTTGTTAAAACAGTCTATATACTGTTAACACATTTCTGTGCTTCTGTGCTTATAAATGCCTTATTATTGAAAAATAAACGTGTTTGATACTATTAATAACTCTAATACAGTCTTATTAATGTTAATAAGTATCTTGTAAGGACTTACAGTACAATGGCCTTATTGTCTATTAACTAATGCTTATTATGAGGACCTTAATATAAAGTGTCACATATGTTTTAGGTATATTAAAGGTAGTATAAGAATTTGATGTCATGGTTGCTCAATACAACATTATTTTTTAGATGTAAGGTTGATATAGAACATTTAATTTAATGTAAGTGTATATTTTACTGTATTCTGTATAAACTATGGTATAATTTGGCTTTTCATGATTTAGAATAAGTGGCTGATGGCTCATACTGTAGGTGATAAGATCACATGCTTCTTAAAAGTAAACTCTTTACCTCTCATTTTGTACTGGTGCTAAATAAAAATACACACAAGCCTTTAACATCTTTCAAAGGTCTTGTGTGTTGCTGTTTCTTAAGTGGTATCGGAGTATATTTTTAGACATCCCAGAATACCTCTCACCGCAGTCACTACCTGTAAGCAACAATATAAATTGTTTTCAATCACACAAAGTAGTGCACTACACATAAAGTGGAAAAAACTGTTTCTCCGAGGTTTTTGCAACTAACCTTTTACAGCTATTTGTGTTTTTAAGATAAAATACACTCCAAAGTATTTTGAAGAATATATGGTCATATGTGTGTTTGTGTCTGCCTTCAGTCCAGAGGACATAATACACCTTTACAGTCGTATTCTAAAGTTAAATAAGATGCAGTAAGGAAAGCTTTTTAATAATAGGTAAATTCATATCTATTTATCATTGGTTAACAAAAATAATCTGCGCTGCCACATCATCTTGTGCGTGTGCTCTCTCGTACAAATGCATTTTTGTTTGGAATAAAATGTTTTGTCATCTCTCTCTCTCTCTCTCTCTCTCTCATTCTCTGTCTCTCTCTCTCCCTCTCCCTCTCTCTCTCTCTCTCTCTCTCTCGCTCTGTGTACAAGCTGAGCATCTCAGAGCGGAGAGAGGGGCGGTTTCTATGGCGACGTGAAAAGGTCACCTTCAGGAAGTTCTCTGTGAGCGTGTGCAGAATGCCAGTTGGATAATCAGGCTTCCCGTAATGACTGATAACAGACCACAGCTCATTAGGGGGAAAGAGAGAGATGGGGAGGTGGGGGTGGGGATGGGGAGGATCGGGAGAGATTATTAGTCATGGAGCAAAGAAACAATGGAGCATTTATACTAATGGTATATGCTACACTTACACAGTGTGTATATCTCTGCTATGGGAGCATGTGTGGGGCTCGCAGAGATGCTACCCTCACATGCAACACAATTAATGCGTCGCAGTACATTCACCTTAATCATACAGAACGGGTTACGAATCTGTACCAGAAGCAGTAAAGCAGCAAAGCAGATATGACTTGAACAAAGCTGTTACATGTCCACTATCTCCTCTAATCTGGTTGATGATGATTATGTAAGAAAGCAACAAACTTTTAACTGGTGACATGAAAAAAAGACAAATGTACCTCTGAGAGTGTCTGTGATGTGGGTCATATTTGTCCGTTTGTTAGATCATTGAGACTGAAACAAGAGGGCTTGCAGTAAGTGGCATGTAGGGCAGTGCTACCTGGCAGGATGTTGTGACCTACATTACAGCTACATCACGACATCAGACATGCCTTATGTACAGTGGTATGACAAGAGCTGATTACAGAGGCAATAATCATTTGAATCAATATCAAGACCTAGTCAAGACCTTTTCTCCACAGTTGAGAGAAAATAGGATGGCTTCTTCTTATTTCATTGCCTCACAGTGTCATCTCCATCCACCTTGATAAAAAGTACAGCTTCATGTCACTGAAATAATTACTTACAAGAAGTCTTGCTCAGTAACCTTGGTTTCCACATGTATCGGTTACAGAAAATGTTGTTTCATCACTGCAAGATATCGCTAAGCTTATAGTCATAAATCTGCTTTTATTGTCTTCTGTTGGCTACCTTTAGGATTAAGTAGGGGGCATGTTTCCTTTAAGTGTGAGATTATTTTATTTCTCTCTCAAGCTCATCTTGACCTATGACTTCACCCCATTACATCGGATTACCTTTAAACCAAAACAGACAGACATATCTCATCATATCTCTGATTCGCTCTCAACAACAGAGAGGAAGAAGAAAAAAAAAACCTTCCCTCCTGAGGTTCTGTACATTAAAAATACAGACAAAATCAAAACAAATACCCACTGAAAACACACTCAGAATAGCTGATGTTCCATAATGGGTTTTAATGGATGTAGTCCCAAACCTAAAATCTGGATGGATCTTTTCAATTCAGTTCAGTTCAGACCTATATGTTCCCTTTGAGGGGAAATTGGAATAATAATTGAATAAAAACACAAACACAACATACAAGAGAACATGGGACATAATTCCTCCAAGAGTGGATGGTCAGATACTGACATACAATTAACAAACAATTATTACAAAAAAATAAATAAATTTAACTTTAGTAAATACATAGGCTAGTCAAGTGTTATTTAAGTTAATCAAACCTGTATCCAAAATACATAGACAGCCATTAGTCAGGAGACACATGATGGCAGTAGTTGTTTTGTTTCAAGAACACTACAGAATACTCCAGATATCTATACTCATCAAACTGTCATTCATTCTGGCCTCTATTCTCTGTGCAGTATCTTATCATGATTACATGTTTTCTTATAATGGATCCAATAGACATGATATTGTGATAGTAGTGATGTTAATTAGATTAACTGATTGATCATTAAAGCACTCAACACAGAACTTTTTATCCATGTACACACTGTAAACACCAGTACTAGATTCAATAATGACTTCCTGCTAACAAGGCTGACATCTACTGGTTATCATGAGTCCTGCATCAACCCCAGATGGATGCTCTGCAAGATACTGTAGGTGGGTGTATGTTGATTTCGTACTTCAACTCAGACATTCTGTGCGAGGAGTGTTTGACATGAAATTGACAGTAACTAATAATAACTTTTGATATAATTACATAATTTCTCACCTTTTGCATTAAAATGAAATTGAAAGACATGGAGGCAATGGTAGTTTATTGATATAAAATACTCAAACTGTTTATCTGAACCTAAATCTGCACTTCCATATCAACAAAAACTCCACTCAAAAGGTTTATTTTGTAATTTCTTAAAAAGGCCAACTACATATATAAGTAAATAAATAAATAACTAAATATTTTTTTATACTCCTATTCAAGTACACATGCTTTTACTTGTCTTGTATTTGCCCCCACCCACCTCACTATATATTTTATGATAGATTATAGGGAGGGACACCTGATCTATCCATCTCAGGAACCTTAGCCTTGGTGTTATTGTCCATTCTTCATCTTATTGATTTCTCTGTCATTCTGCCATACCAGAGCTGGAAGCTCGGACTTTCCACTTGGGCCATGCTGTATTTCATAAACCATTGACTGGAGGGGGCAAAAAAGTGCTGCTCTGATGGAAGCGATCTTTCTCAGTGGGACAAAGCTGTCAGAGTTGGAGCTACACAGACATTAAACTGTGCCAGCATTTATGCATTCTCAAAGAATGGTGACACATACGAGGAAAAAACTGATTAAAACCTCTGTGTAATGGGGAAAGCTGACATAATAGGTTGCCTCAGGTGGAATTAATTGTTTTAAATTCTTCTATACACTGTTAACAAACACCAGGTTTTCAAAGTAAGCTACTGTAATCATGCTTTTGCAATGCATGATGGGTAATTGTTTGGAATATTACAGTCAGCTACTGTGAATTCAGAGGCGAGTGTAAAAAAAAGTAAAAATGGTGCATTACAGAAACACTGTAGTTAAAGTAAAGCCCCACACAGCAATTGAGCAATATAATATTGTAGTTTTCACATGCTTACAGGCTAAAATGCTAACAAAAGGCTAACAGGCCTACAAGTTGTCCAACAAGGTACACTCTGCTAACATGCTAATAACAGGTGAACATGCTAATAACAGGCTAACAGACCTACAAGTGGTCCAACAAGGTATGCATGCTAACAACTGGCTAACAGGCTTACAAGTGGTCCAACAAGGTATGCATGCTACAGGCTAACATGCTAAGAAACAATATGGTTGGGTTAACATAAAACCCAGTACATTGCTATAATATAACTGTAAATGTGTATGTTTACAATAACTACAAACGCTTATTTCCATATCGCAATGTCATTTTACATCTGAATACTGTATTTCCACAGTTTACAGCTGCTGTAAAATAATTACAGTATACCACTATGAATTTACTGCAGCCAGTAATTGACTATAAAACTACAGTAATAGTCTTTTTTCTTTGTCATGTGCCTTGTATTAGAATACTGGAAGCGTCACACCAGAGAGCACGGCCCAATTATTAAACTCTTAACAGTGATACTTAGAAAATCTGGGACCAGTGCTCTAATGTGCCAATGATTCAGAGTCCTTTAAAGCAAACGAGGGCTCGGTTTTCTTTTAAGTTACAAAAGAAAAACACAACTGTTATGCTAATTTTATTGTAATCCTAACACACGCTCCCCCCATTACCACTGATATCCATACACATTAAAACTGTGGCCAAAGGCAAACTCGGCCTTCGACAAATCTAGTTATGAGAACACATCGCTTATGTTTCCTGTAATCATTTATGAACAATCTGAGAAGCTTCAGGGGGGATACAGAGAATCAGGTTAGGATGGTAAGGCCACAGTTGGGGATTTCTAAGTGGATCAATCATGAAATATTCTACAGTAGGGGTAGAGCTATATGGGCAAAATGTAATTTTTAGATATATTTTTCTTTGTAATGAAAGAATAACCACATTAGCCACTTTGCCTTCCGATGCAAATTAAACTTGCATCGGTTTTGTTACGCAATTGCCCGGGACCAATTTTATATTAATGTGATTTTTTTTAAAGAAAATAAGAGTCAAAATGGAAGGCATGATTAAGTAATTAGGTTAAGAAAACATATAAGGAAAGAAATCATACATTAATGCTGTTATAGGGTAGAGGGAGAAAGTGTTTATATAAATTAAACAATTCTACCTCGTTGTTAGTCTCCTTTATCATATAATTCTAGAAAAGTCCAGGAGTCAGAAAATGTTTCTATTTGAAATATGTGTCAGTGTGCAGATATTAATTCTAATCATACGCCATTCATAAATAATGGCAAGTGATTTGTCCAAGCTTTGTATCAACTCTTTACCTGCAGGCCTCACTGCACCGATAGCCTGGTGTTCCTACAGCGATCCTCAGCTCCCCCTCATATTTTAATTGTACCATTTCAAACATTTACACTGAGTGGTCATCAGTCACCGGTCTATGGGGGTTGATGTATGAGTCTGAGCTGTAATCGTCTCTGCTTTGCTCTCCAGGCACAACATCACTTATGAGAGACACACTTAACAGCAATTAATCATGCTGGATCACACCCCACAGACACACACTCTCTCTCTCATATTCTCTCTCTCTCTCTCTCTCTCTCTCTCTCACACACACACACACACACACACAAACACACGCACCTTTTGTGTTTTTCAAACCATTTTGGTGAGCACTGCCAAAAAAGTCAGGTAAGGCAAGTTTATTTGTACAGCGCAATTTAGACTTGAGGCAATTACAGTGCGTCGCTGAGACAAATAAATTCATTAAAAAGGCATTAAGGAAATGTAAAAATTGCATTTAACAGACAATAAAAACAAAAAGCAAAAATAAGCCAATAAATAGTTAACAGTTTTAGCAGACCTCAGGTGTTCAGGAAGCTCGTTCCACAGGTGGCGAGCATTAAAACTAAAAGCTGTGGATGCTGAGTCCCAGATGACTTGAGGGGTCCGGATGCTTCGTAACGTACAAGTAAACCAGACACGTATTTTTGCCCGAGACCAGTTAGTGCTTTATAGAAAAGTAGTAGGCACTACAACAAAATAAGACTTTTTTCTACAGGTGAGGCTGATATCCAGCTCTTCTGAAGAATAGTTGGGGGAGGGGGTTTCATTTATTAGTTGCATGGGAAATGTGGGGTTCCGTCCATCTCTTCATATATCAACAGCAGAAATTATAAGACAGCGGCATTTTCAGAGGACATACAATTTTTAGTTAATGACTTACATCAATGGGGAAGAATTTTACTTTACTGCAGTCAGTACTTCAACACTTAGTGAATGTTGTCAAAGGAAAAGTGATTTAACAGAAGTAAACATGTCCTTGTCCCAACTTTTTTATTCTGGAGACACAGAATGGTTCAATGGTCTTTATTATCACCAAGGGGCAATTTGTTGTACAGCCAGCAGTAACCACATGACAATCAGGCAACAATAACCCCCCAAAAAGAAGAAGAAAAAGAAAATATGACAATAAATACAAAATAGAAATTCATATTAAGTAATTCTTCAGGCCAATGGCAGCAGGGTCAAATGACAAAATGTACCTGCTGCCAGATGGAAGCAACATAAACTCTTTAGACAGAATGCAAAATGCAGAATGAGTGTCTGATTTATAAAAAACTATTCATATATCAGTATGAGCTTAAACATGAAAAAGCTTGTCTTTGTACTGTATTCAATCGAATATAGGTCAAACAGAATTTGCTAATATTTGCATTTTGTTTTTATTTACAGTTTTCACAGCGTCCCAAAATTGTGGAGTCAGGGCAGTGCAGTAAGTGTGGCACACCCGCGCTTGTTTTCACTCTCATCATGTAAACCGAATGCCAGGGGAAAAAAAGAAAAGAAGCCACTACTTCAGTGGTATTTCCTAACAGAGACACTGTATAAAGTTTCTGTAGAGGAGCTCTAGTAATCCTGCCACTGTACACGCCACCTTGCACCTGCCTCACAGTCTGCGGGGCGAGGCCGGGTCCAGCTGGATTTGAGCATGACACACACTTCAGTACCTCTCCCATCCACTGCTCTTTTTGTATTCTGCCCTTCCATCTGCCGTTCAGTTTACTCTCCTCCTCAACCCCCTCTGCTTTGGTTCCCTTTCCCTCTCTTTCTCCCTGTGTGTCTGTAATTGGTCATTTAAATGAAAAAGCCTCAAATTGGGGGATTAGAGGTGCATGTCTCTCGCTCTCTTGGTCTCTCTCTGTGTGTGAGTGAGAGAGGGAGCGAGAGAGAGAGACAGTCCCATGGTGATATGGCAGACAGTCTCCAAGGGATGTCCTTAAGAACAAAAGCATCTGGAAGAGGCCTCCTTTGCTCTCTCAGTTACCGTGGTTACAGGCTGGCAGCTTGTGTGTGTTTGGATAGTATGCGAGTCGGCAATGTAAGTATTTACTATCTTATCCGGACTGAAAAATCCCCCTCGGTTTTCAGATTTCACAAGGAAAAGACTGTTTTCAATTTTAGAGACGAGGGTGAGACTCACATTAGATTAATGTAGAAGTAGCAATTGGTAGGAGGAGAATTAGGAATGCCTTCTATTGACCAACATTTGTTAGTCAAAAGTTCAGACGTCTGCCTGAGTGTGTGTTTGTGTGTGTCTGTGTGCACAAATGTGTGTGTGTGTTTGTGTGTGTGTGTGCATGTGTGCAGACAGGCCGGCTGGCAAGCAACTGTCACCACGTGGCAACAGCCAACCACGCTTCACTTCTGGCCGCGCCAAGCTCTCCAATTACAGAATCCAGCTCTGCCAAAAGCCCCCTCTTTTCCTCTCAATAGATGGGATGACTGGGCTGCATCCTCTGACACACACACACACACGCGCACGCACACACACACACGCCTCCCTCCCCTCCTCTCTTCTCGTGGTGCACCTGCCTCCCTGCTCTCCAGGCCAGCTCAACTCCTATCAAAGGAGCTGAGCTCTTTTCTTCCAGAAAGCTAATCCAACACCTGTCTCCGGGCTTTATACTGGGAATAGAGGACTGTGCGCTGTGTGAGCGTGAATGCAATGAGTACAGTGTGTGTACGGCAGGGAGCGGTAGGGAGTGAGTGCGTTTTTTGAGAGAGGGAGACAGTGTTTCTGTGAGATCAAGAGCAGAAAAGAAATATTGTGTGCGTGGCTCTTTTGTGCGAGGATTTGAGAATGGACATATGGAGACTACAAGGCAGACTGTATTCTTTTCAGTGGTAATGGACTATCAAAGGGCATTTTGGGAATAGATGGGGTTTTATTTTGCAGGGGGTCAGATTAGCAGTAACGCGGTGACCGAGAGAGCTTTCACTGCATTGTGAGTGATACCCACTGCAACTGTTGAATGTCTTGTCTGAAGATATACTGTGTACGTCCCAGACACATTGTGCAACAAATAATGTGACACAAAAGGCATTTAACAAGCATATAAAGTTGCATATACAGAGAGCAGACTCTAAATCTTACAGTCTAGCCGAACATCTCTATTTAAGGCATTTACTTGTCACATGAGAGCCATTCTGTTTCAGGGTTTTTCATGGCTTTTTAGCTCTGGGCCCATTTGTGTCTCACCCTGGGTTTAGCCTATTTGAGTCATGTTACCTCTCGTGTCATAACAGTAATGGGCCCTGAGTCGAGACCCTAGCGTCCATGATGATAAGTGATGCACACTGCTCCGTGTAACAGAACACGGCTAGTCTTCTGGTCTTGTTGCTCTATAAACACGGGGAATATTTTGCCATTTTTTACAGACTTTAATTTAACCGGACGACTCACATCAGGCCCTCTGAAGATTCGCCTCCAGCAGCGGGGGTCTCTCAAATTGGAAATTGGAGGTAGAATAAATCTAAGATTGCTTCCCTCCCTGTAGAGTCCCGAAAATGGCTGCAGGGGAGATATTAGAGAGAGAGAGGGCTGAGAAGCAGAGTTAGATGGATAGAAGGCGGTGGCGAGGAAAGAAAAGAGAGAGAGGGAGAAGGAAAGAGTGAAGAAAGGAAATAAACAGAGAAGGAGAGAGAAAAATGGAGAGAATTGTGGAGAAAAAGAGAGAGAGATAGAGTTAATGGAGCCTTATTCACTTTAGCCATTGGGGCCTGAAATAGTCATTTTACCAGCAAAAGGGTTCTGAAACCTCTGGTGTGTGATAGCGTGCGCATGTCAGTGAACATGCATGGCTCTCGGTGCATGTCTGTGCTTGCAGCTGCATCATGGATTTCACAGCATGCGGGCATGTACATGGGAGTGTACTGTTTTATATTGCTGCAGTCGTTAGGAGCAGTGCAACGATTGGACACACCTGAGCGTGGCATGCCCACGAACACGTCACTCAAAACAAAACAAGGTTTATTTTTGAATTAGACGTGCAAATTTGGTGGCAGCCGATCGGTCACGCTGCACACATGCTAACACGCAGCGCTCACATGTCCTTACATGTACAAAATACTTGTTAGATGATAATCTAAATGTGTTACTAGGTCAAGTCTCAGAGATAGCAAACCGCATGTCCAATTGATTGGCCACAAGAATGTGAAGATAGACTCCCAGCAGTGTGATACGGAATCACAGTTTCTGTGGGTTCTGACATGTACGAAACCCCGTCAGGCAATTTTAGCAAAGATTAGCAAAGATTGTGCTTAATGTTCGACATAAAACATCTGATTGTTATAAAACATTTTTTGTGACATGTTAGACATCCCGACAATGGCCCTAAAATGGGCAAACACAGGCATTACAGTAGAGATGTTGCTTAAATACATTTATCTGATTTCCAAGTTGTCCGAAAGAGAAGAAGACCAGAAAGAGATAAGGAGGAAGCTAAACTGGGTGAGTAAATGCAAGCAAACATACAAGATAATTATAGATTAATTGTTATAATTAAGTAATAATTGTATGTAGTCAAACGGAGTGTAAGTCTGTGGCTCTGTGGGTTACTGCCAAACCTCAGGGGAAGCAGGATGATAACACCATCACCAATGGTAGACACCAGGACGCCCTCCCCCTTCCCCTGAGGACCATATTCAATCCCAGTGGAGATTATGATGCAGATTCCTGCGCCAACCCTTGAGAGAGATGTTGGGACATCTGCTTCCCTCAGATGAGACATGGCGTCAGAGACCTGTGGAAGATGAGCTGTGAGGATTTTGCCCTTGTTTTTTAGAAATGCTCCTCTAAAAGGCAGTTTGTCTTGTAATTAACTTAGCATCATCATGCTCCCCAGAGGATGAATCCAATTTTGCACCACCTTAACTGTCAAACGCTCAACTTTTGAAACAAGGCACATCATAATCTAACAGACTACACATAACCCTTACATCATTCGTTCTCCAAATAGGATAAACCCTTCCATGAGTTTTCCTCTAATGTCTAAGAAACTCTCAAGAATTTAAACTGGCAATAGACAACTTTGATTGATTCAATTAACTTGTGCTTTTCCTGGATCGTTGTTATTTGTGACTCTGAGAGAAACGGAAACGATCCAGTTGTCTTTGCAACAGCAGCACCAACAATCACACCACTTGGAAACACTGGATTGGTCGGTTGCCACGTTAAGGTGGAAATGTGTCATTTCAACAAACAATCTTTGTTTATCATTCTTGGACATGGATTGCATGGATTGTGTTATGAGAAATTAACTTTTAAGATATTGAGCAATATTGATATATTGATGTCTCACTCTCACATTCACAAAACTAAAAATAAGAAAATTAGTACATTTCATCTTAATGAAAAATACTTGGAAAAATGTCTTTACCATTGTGTCATGCAAAAAGGTAAATGTTTCATGGTGGAACAAGCTAATCCAAATGTGTTAGTGTTGTTTAAACAACACCGTTTTGCCATGATGACATAGAAATATACTTCAGCATAAATGACCTCGTCCGCTAGGTCTAAATATGTATTTTTACCAATCGTCACTTTACATCTGATTACCTAAAACCCGTTAGCACTGATACTCTCATCCCTCTGCCCCATATTTGCATGTGTGCATGCACACATTAATCCTCTATGACTTGAACGCACTTCTACTCTTCTTTAACTTCCTGCACATGCACACACACACACACACACACACACACACACACACACAAACACACACACACACACAAACACAAACACACACATGTTCCATCCCAACTGATGCACCGTACTCATGTTTAGTCATTTCCTTAACACACACGCACACGCACACGCACACGCATTTTGCTGAGTGCCTTAGAGGTAACTTATACTCACTTTCCATTGCAATGAGATTATAACTGTGTCATCCGGTACTGGCTAAGCAGTGCTGGTGTAACTGGAAGCATGATGAAAAAGGACAACTGGGTCTTTTCTCACTCTCGAGCTCGCACACACACACATGCACACCAGCCAGGCTGTTAAACTCATATCAGCAGAGGCTCACTGGATTAGCATATCTGGGTGAGATAAAGAAGCAGACGATGGTTACTTAACTTTGACTTAATGTCCCCCATCTGCCTCTTTCTATCTCCTGCTCCTGCTGTCTGACTGTCTTTGTCGTCCCGTCTTTCTGTACAACTGAATGGGTTTTTATTCTCGTCCGTGCTCATTCCGTCTCATTTTATAACTAATTGTCTTAGTGTCTGTCGTTCTCTCTGTTTCTCAGTGCTGTACTACTTCCCTCCCAATTTTCCCCTCGCGCTCCTCCTCCTCCTCCCTGCGTTTGGCAGACGATGATATCAATGAAAGCACATTCGCATGACAATAAATTTCTTATCATATTGCATCCACCATGAGGCCGGGGATTATCTATTTGTGCACTAAACTGGTCTGTCTCTCAATGCACACCACTGACACTGCAAATCAAGGACACCTACCAAAAAGTGAATTTACAAAGTCCACCTGCACACAGCGCACTCACTAAAATATAGGCCCGTATATGCAGTCAACAAACACGATTACACACACGCAAAGACACAAATGCATATGCCTAACACATGCACAACACACACAGATACAGGGATAAACAAAGTTTATACCCCATGCTCAAGAAATGTCACGGGTATGTACATGAGATAGGGGACCGTGACATTTTATTCCCATATTTGGAATTTTGGATTATCCAGATAAGGATGAGATGGAAAAACGTTGCATGGTGTCTACACAGCATATCAGCACGGTTTAAATGGGATATTCCTTAGTCCCCTAGCTTCATGTGTAAAATACCAATTGCTTTTCTCAGGTGGATGGAGCGGTGCAATATGGTTTATTTCGTGTACATGTTGTATTTCAATGAATCACAAATATACAGCTTTTCAAAATGTGACAGTTTGCAATGAAATAAGCACATTAATACATATTTTACAATGTTAATAATACTGTAATCCAAATCATGCATTTATCCCAATGCATCCTCATACATAAAGGACTGAATAGGGCGATTATCAGCTTCTCCCAAAACAACATATCCTTCATTGTACGGCTGCAGTGTGTTTAGGTGTAGGCCAGAAAACTATTTGGTAAGGTTAAGGCAATAAAACTCCTTGGTAAGGTTTAGGAGAACATTGTTCCTACCTAACTGACATTTGAATGTGATGCAACTTCACTATGTTAAGTTAAAAAGCTCACCATTGATTTTACACTGAACAAGAACCCTAACCCTAACTCCTGGGTTAGGGTTAACCCTTTAATTTTATCATGTGACATTGTACCACATATTATTCCTTGTTAAAAATAATACATTTTGATAAAACTCTCGCTCATTTGTTTGTGGTATTTAATTAGTAATCACTGGCAAATCCATTAGAAATTGGCACTTCTGTACTACAGCATGGGGCAGTCTCACATTTATTTGGATACAAAGGGCACTGACTTCCACTGTGTCTGTGTAACAAAGAGCCCATTTTTACAATGTTTAGCCTGTGAGTCAGTCAGACTTAAGCTCAATTAGATCACGTCCATCACAGCTTAATAAAATATTGGTATTTGACAGCCGAAGTCAGCGTAGAGTTAACCTTCCCTGATTGCCTGATTTTAGCAGCCTTTTTCTGTATTAGAGCTGGACATTACCAATCACCAATGATAATGAAATCCACCCACATCACATTCCACAATTTCACCTCTTGTACAAACTGAATAACTGTGATCCATGGACATGAATGTTCCATTTGAATCAATGGCAGTTCAAAATGTCACAGCCATACATAATCATAAGATTGACCCAGGAGTGATGGTTAAGAAACCAACTGCACTGAAACCTATGAATCTCCATTTTGGAGTAAGTTAGTATTTTCATTTGTCAGAGCCTAATGGTGCTATTAGGCAGCTCATTGGCATTTGCTGCCCCACAGAATGAATTCATGCATATGGTTGTTCATCCCAAAAGGGGACTTACGTGTACATGCACCCACACAAACATATACATAGACACACATACAGCCAGTAATAGATTTGGCTGTACTCTGAGGGCATAATGATAATTTATTCAGTTCACTGTCACCTGTCACTGTAATTGAGATTTGCTTGCTACTGACCACCCATATTGTCTGTCTGACTGAGTCCCGAGGGTAAAACAGTGATTGTGGATGCAGCTAGATACAGTAATTCAAATAGATAGCTACTTATTAAAAAAGGGTATACAGGCATGTTCTGTACGTGCATACATGAATGTGTTTCCGGGCACACATTAATGACTGCAGATCTTGCAAAGACACCATAATGTCACTGGATGGCTGCAGAGAAAAACATGCAGGCATACAGACATGATTACATCAACAAAAACATACATATTTACACACACACACGCACACACACACACCTGTGCACACACGCAGAGAAACAATAATGACTGGTAATTTAATAATTCTGTTGGATAGCTGCGCTGTGACACAAATATACACTGACAGACTTTATGCAAATGCAAAAAGAAACACTTCCACCTGCTGTCACATGCACACATATAAACATGGCAACTTCCATGGCAACAACGGGAAGTCATTGTTGCTAATTTGAAATGATCTACAGTTATTTCATCAATGATGTAATCCCCAGTGGAGTATAGTTGATGGAAAATAGAAAGCATTGCATTAAGGACACATTGTGGTGAAATTCATTCTTTAACTTGATTTGCAATTATCTTTAATAACAGATGAATGTGCCAAAATGTAACTCCACCTGTCTTACCTGCTGTTACTATGCAACTGACCAGTCATGTCTTCACTTGTCTTAACATCTCTTACTTCCTTTTTGGCGCCTCTCCCCTTCCTTCTCTCCAATTTCATGATACCTATCTTTCTTCTCCCCTTCTCCCCCATTTCTTCCTTTTCCTATCACCCCTTCTCTAATTTACCTCAATGACGGATCCCCCACCTGCCTCAGATAATAAGATACTCCCACTGGCGTGCGAGACTCATTCCCCCAGCATCCATCACTCCCAGAGTCACATTACTGCCCTTTACAAGCACCAGGATGTTTTTCTCCTTAATTGTAGCCGTATACATACCTCACCCCCCAGTAATAATAAATGGCCTTGTCCTCCATTATGGCCATTAGGGAACTCACACTGAGAGTAGCATGCCGCCCACAGTGAGGAGCGCTTGTTTGGTGTCGGGTCTTGTAGCCAGGGAATGGAAGAATGTCCCTGCTTCTGGAAACACATGTAAGGGCAGTGAGTATTGTTAACATCTCACTCTCAGTGTCTCTATGCTGTTCAAGAAGAAAAACAAACAAACAAACAAACAAAAAAGCAAACACATGCAAATAGAAAAACAACACAGGTCGGGCTAAAGACGAGCTGGGGAAAGACTCCAGGGAGTGAGCAACATTATAAGTCTGCAACCACATGTCTCAGACAGCAAGACAATTTCTATCCAAGTCCTGTCATAGTGACAGTACCCACGCTGGCCAGGAGATGGCAGTATGTTCCTATCATATTGCAAACACCATGCCTGTCACTGTAATTGCAGAAAAAGCAGAATGCTTCACAAAAAAACATTCAAGATTAGACGTGCAGAGGGGCTTGAATGAAAAGGTAGAGGTTGAATGACTGACTGTCTAAAAGCTTTTTACCATTCTGGCATTTATATAGTGTTGGCACTCTGATCATGCAAACATTTTGAAATGTCCAAACAATTTATAAATGACTGCTGGAGTTGAGATGGTGATGTTGCATCTGAGAAAGAAAGGAAAATGTTTACCTTTTCTTTTTTTTGCAGACTTTCATTTAACTTTGTGAGCACTGAGTCACCAACTGAAAATGTTATTGCGAAAGCTAAAAACACACACAGCAGGGTGCACCTGTAATTTTATGTTTTGCTCACTTAAGTGCACAAGCATGAGCGGCTTGTAGACCTGACATAATTGACATCATTTTTTAGATTTGGTTGTTGCTGTTTTCTTCTTTTTGCACGTGCGACTGATGGAAATTTTATGAATGAGGCCACATCGAGTAGAGCAGTAACAGTAGATGTCTGCAGTGCCTTCGTTCTCCCACTGAAACGAACTCTGTTGTTGTGATGTGTGAAACTGGTGATGTCATCCTTTTCCTGTGAGGAGCAAACAGGTGCAGGCGCGGATGTGGAGTCTCGGCACGTTCTGCTGCACTTACAGTTCAGTGATGATACTTCTGTCAAAGGAAATCTGTCACATTCATAGGTGTCTTTATCTGCCGGGGCAGTAATTAATTGCAACCTGATAAACACATATCAGTAATCTAGGTTCTTAATCTGTTTGAGTTTTTGCTAAGATGATGGCTGGTTTGGATTGGATTCATCATATCAGGGCTAGTAACTATATTCTCCCCATAGTCCCTTTGTCCATTTTATTCATTGTTTTTCAATTTTCCATTTTTAAAAAAAATGTTTTTCCTTATCATCTTAGAACATGTGGATTGATGATCTGTTGTTGCTGTTTGAGACCGATTTGACCCTGTGCTATAAAAACAGTTTAAAGACAATCTAAGTCCAATGAGTATAAAAACAAAGAAGAAAATAAAACAACAAAGAAAAACATACACATCCTATTTTTCTCTAAATGGACTGTCTGGCAAAATACCAATAGCAGAACACATTTACTGTTATTTTAGCCAATATTCATCTCTTTTTATACAACTAATGGCCAACATTTTGTGATCTTTTGTGAATACACTAGACTCTATTTAAAGTCCAACACACACTATGTGATAATGTGTCCTTGTCCCTTTTTCTCCTTAACAACTCCCCCACTTTCTATATAGATTGATCCCATGTGTTTCACTGAGACATTTCATCTCTTTTTCAGCTGTCTGCTGTCATGTCTGTCGCTACATGTCCCTGATACCAACAGGCCAATTTACAGATGGCGACACGAGAAACAGACAAGGAAATCATTACGGACAGATTCATAAATATCGGCTGCTCTGTTTCTTTTAATGGTCAGGAGTCAGAAGTTTAAGGTATGGGAGTCCTGGAGCTAAAAGACTCAAGGATAGATCAATGTCAGTCGTCAGGGGGAATGAAAGCCAGTCTGGTGGAAAAAGGGGAAGGAAGGAAGGAGCTTCAGGCACTGAAAAGTCATATCATAGAGTCGTCAGGGTGGGCTGTGGTGGTTTCAAATCATGAATTCTTTAATGTACTAAGTCCAAATGGTCCCCTGTGCCCCCACAGTGCCTTGCCTGGCAGTCTGAAAATAATTGAGGACTTGAGCTGGAGCGAAGGGAGGGGTGAGTAAAGAGAGGGAGTTAGGATGCGGGACAGGGAGGAGAGGAAGAGGGAGAATGAGGGAATGAATAAATGACAGTATGAGAGAGATGGAGACTCCACTCTTTACAAAAATTACCTTACCTCCACGCTTACACGGCTCTCTTGTGACTCAGGGGCCGTCATTTGTTCTGTCCTCCTGCCCCTGTATCACTGACACTGATGATAAAGCTCTGGTGGAAGGTGGAAGGTAATCTAGTGGCATTTCAGGGAATGGACCTCAGAGGAATACTTCTTTCATCTGAGGTCATTAATCGCAACGTCCAATCACCTCACTCGTAGATCAATAGCACAGTCCCGTGCTAAAAATCAAGGCATGAAAAGTGATGCTGAAGTATAAAACATGTGGTATATGTTCCCCCCTCAGCAAGTTTACAGCTGGCGAGGTCAGTGAGTTGGTGCCGTGTGGCCTTTCAGATCATCACGAACGAGCTGATCTGGAGGTTTGGTTGCTTATGCTGCGATTAAGGACTTGAAACTGCTTGCATGTCAACTTTTGACAAGCCTCAATTGGAATTTCTCTCTTTTTTGTGAGTGTGTGGTTCATTTTTACTTCCGATTTACAGCTGCTTTTGAATATCACATTTGGGACAGCATGTCCCTGAAAAGGGTCTAGTAGCATTTGTTTAATAATGAAAACTGCTGCGAGGCTGCTGCAGCAAAACCAGGGTTCTGAAACCAAGGTTAAAAACATTGCTCTGGGCAGCAATCCTCCATCAGCAATGTTTGGGAACCTTGATAATTGCCTTCCCTGGTTTCTCAGCTCAGTGAGTACCGGCCACTAACTCTCTTAGCTGGTTGGGTGTTCATTAGAAGTCCTCATTCAGTAGTTAGAAGGGATATGAGTTTTCAGCCAGCCCATTAAAGGCCAAATGTCACCAATTTAACTGTGTGCAAGGCTCATAAAAGAAGTCATGCATGCTATTGATGTTCAGTACCTTTTCCATTCTTCATAACGAGCTGCCTGCACAGAACTGCAGTGTGTAGAATGGATATCTGTGACTTTAAATGGATGGATAATGAGTGTGCCTATTCCATTACAATTGTGTGTCTTCTGCAATAGATAGATAATTGTTTTAACCCTTGTTTATCTCATTTTTAAACAATTTATAAGGAGGGTATAACCATGATCCTGGGTCAGCCTCAAAAAGATTTGTACTCTGTTTATTGATGCAATTGTTTATTGTGCATATCTAGAACATTAATAACAGGTGGATCTCCTTTTCAACCTATTAGCTACTTGCCTTATATACTTGGCATTATATACGTGACATTGCGCGATCGGAGGAGCTGCTGAACTGGACTTTACCCTGCCAGCTACCGCCTACAAAGTCCAATTTAGCCAACGTGTGAATGGAGCAGGCCATTGTCTGGAGAATTCCCAGCTATCGACTGGGCGTGTTGATGACAATGTTGCTATCCACTATTTCATTGATACATCCAAATACATGTGTTGACCAGTTAAGATTTGAAGTACATTGGGGCAATAACCAAAGTCACTTCATCCTCAGGGGAACAGGAATGTGTGTAACACATTTCAAAGCCATCTATCAAGTTGATGTTAGGACATATTACTCATTTCCACAAATATCAACCTCAAAAGTCACAGGACAATCAGAGTAATTAGGACGCATCATCTGGGAACCATGAATTTCTGCGAATTCATCTTATATATGTTGAGGTATTTCACTGGATGAGTGAAATCTCTGGACCAGTTAGGGTGAAAAAGTCAGAGGCTTGCCAAAGTCATTAGCATTCATCCTCTGGGCACCATGAATGTCTGTATAAAAATCTATTGGCAGTCTATCATTTTATTTTAAGATCTTCAGTCAGGACCAAAGTGACTGACCAAAATGCCAGGAGCACACCTAAAAGCATTAGCAAGCAACACAGAAGACCCAGCTTCTCTTCTTGGTTTCAAGTCTTCTTACACGCTGCTGCAATAGTATGGAATACACTGCAACAGCATCAACCCAAATACACTAACTCTATGTGTTCAGCATGAGGGGACAAATAACCCACATCAGCAGGCCTCTCAACGTACCCACAAGGGGGGAAGGAAAGAAAAGGATTGGGTTATTCCAAAGATGAATGTGCCTTGCAGCTTTTGGGCACACAACACAAAACCAGCGAAAGGGAACATCGGCATCATTTGATGAGGCATTCCAAATGTCTCAAGGGGACTGAATTGCCAAGGGCTAAATGACAAATATATGTTGTTGGTGCTAGAGAGTGATTCTGCTGGCTGCCCTAAGGTGCTCTGTGGCTGCCAGCGCTATTCCATTTGTCCTTGAAGATGTTGGCTGAAAATGTTGTCATCTGCTTGGGTTGTGTTTTGTGCCTAGTTTGTGTGTGTACAGTACCTACTCTAAATCTCTTGTCTCTTGGTTTTGGACTTGTGAGTCTTACTTCTTTTACTCATTATGAGATTGTCTGTCCTTTTCCTTTTTAATCGCCCTTCCCTTTCTCTTCTATCAAATTACCCTGTATATTATAGGGATATGCAAGACTAAACAAGCATGAATACATTTCTATAAAAGACTTTAAGGTCCCCGAATGTAAATAAATCCTGATACAGCAGCTAAGGCTTTAAATCTACTTGTGTGTGCTGCAGAATCTGCAAGTACACAATGAAATATATACAGTCAAAGGACACACTATAAACTTGGGGGAAAAAAAAGTTTAACTTTCGTCAAGTTAAAGTGTGCTACAGAAATTCAATGAAATTCTTATGAAGCAGCTTCAGCATAATGTAATACAGCTGCCTACACACTCAAAACCGACCAGTTTCATAAACGGCAGCTTTTATACTATGCAAGACATTGTTCCCATTTCAAAGTTTCATAATTTGAAAAAGGGCCCACACTTACAAAATGCACGGAAATGAATAATTCTACGTGGGGAGACTTAACCTACGCCTTTCTTTTCTTTTTTCTACCTATACGCCTGAATTATTGATATAAGTCTCAGAGAATTTCTTCTTCTCTGCGCAACGTGGATTATCTATGCATGTGCCTAAAGACAAAACAACATTGTAAAAACCTCCATCAGAGAGTGAAAGCGAGAGAGATGGAGTTTGAATATTTACAGTCAGTTAATGACATTTCCA